>NW_025963631.1:0-197289 GCF_910591885.1 Bombus terrestris | reverse complement strand
CCACGTTGTCCCACGTTGTCCCACGTTGTCCAACGATGTCCAACGGTGTCCCACGTTGTCCCACGTTGTCCCACGATGTCCCACGTTGTCCCACGTTGTCCCACGTTGTCCCACGTTGTCCCACGTTGTCCCACGTTGTCCCACGTTGTCCCACGTTGTCCCACGTTGTCCCACGTTGTCCCACGTTGTCCCACGTTGTCCCACGTTGTCCCACGGTGTCCAACGGTGTCCAACGATGTCCCACGTTGTCCCACGTTGTCCCACGTTGTCCCACGATGTCCCACGTTGTCCCACGTTGTCCCACGTTGTCCCACGTTGTCCCACGGTGTCCAACGATGTCCAACGGTGTCCAACGGTGTCCCACGGTGTCCAACGGTGTCCCACGTTGTCCCACGTTGTCCCACGTTGTCCCACGTTGTCCCACGTTGTCCCACGATGTCCCACGTTGTCCCACGTTGTCCGACGTTGTCCCACGTTGTCCCACGTTGTCCCACGTTGTCCCACGGTGTCCAACGATGTCCAACGATGTCCAACGGTGTCCCACGTTGTCCCACGTTGTTCCATGGTTTCCCACGTTGTCCCACGTTGTCCCACGTTGTCCCACGTTGTCCCACGTTGTCCCACGTTGTCCCACGTTGTCCCACGTTGTCCCACGTTGTCCCACGGTGTCCAACGATGTCCAACGGTGTCCAGCGATGTCCAACGGTGTCCCACGTTGTCCCACGTTTTCCCACGTTGTCCCACGTTGTCCCACGGTGTCCAACGGTGTCCAGCGATGTCCAACGGTGTCCCACGTTGTCCCACGGTGTCCAACGATGTCCAACGATGTCCAACGGTGTCCCACGTTGTCCCACGTTGTTCCATGGTTTCCCACGTTGTCCCACGTTGTCCCACGTTGTCCCACGTTGTCCAACGATGTCCAACGGTGTCCCACGTTGTCCCACGTTGTTCCATGGTTTCCCACGTTGTCCCACGTTGTCCCACGTTGTCCCACGTTGTCCCACGTTGTCCCACGTTGTCCCACGGTGTCCAACGGTGTCCAACGGTGTCCCACGTTGTCCCACGTTGTCCCACGTTGTCCCACGATGTCCCACGTTGTCCCACGTTGTCCCACGTTGTCCCACGTTGTCCCACGTTGTCCCACGTTGTCCCACGTTGTCCCACGTGGTCCCAAGTTGTCCCACGTTGTCCCACGGTGTCCAACGATGTCCAACGGTGTCCCACGTTGTCCAACGGTGTCCCACGTTGTCCCACGTTGTCCCACGTTGTCCCACGTTGTCCCACGATGTCCCACGTTGTCCCACGTTGTCCCACGTTGTCCCACGTTGTCCCACGTTGTCCCACGTTGTCCCACGTTGTCCCACGTTGTCCCACGTTGTCCCACGTTGTCCCACGGTGTCCAACGATGTCCAACGGTGTCCAACGGTGTCCCACGGTGTCCAACGGTGTCCCACGTTGTCCCACGTTGTCCCACGTTGTCCCACGTTGTCCCACGTTGTCCCACGTTGTCCCACGTTGTCCAACGATGTCCAACGGTGTCCCACGTTGTCCCACGTTGTTCCATGGTTTCCCACGTTGTCCCACGTTGTCCCACGTTGTCCCACGGTGTCCAACGTTGTCCCACGTTGTTCCATGGTTTCCCACGTTGTCCCACGTTGTCCCACGTTGTCCCACGTTGTCCCACGTTGTCCCACGTTGTCCCACGGTGTCCAACGATGTCCAACGGTGTCCCACGTTGTCCCACGTTGTCCCACGTTGTCCCACGTTGTCCCACGATGTCCCACGTTGTCCCACGTTGTCCCACGTTGTCCCACGTTGTCCCACGTTGTCCCACGTTGTCCCACGTTGTCCCACGTGGTCCCACGTTGTCCCACGTTGTCCCACGGTGTCCAACGATGTCCAACGGTGTCCCACGTTGTCCAACGGTGTCCCACGTTGTCCCACGTTGTCCCACGTTGTCCCACGTTGTCCCACGTTGTCCCACGTTGTCCCACGTTGTCCCACGTTGTCCCACGTTGTCCCACGTTGTCCCACGTTGTCCCACGTTGTCCCACGTTGTCCCACGGTGTCCAACGATGTCCAACGGTGTCCAACGGTGTCCCACGGTGTCCAACGGTGTCCCACGTTGTCCCACGTTGTCCCACGTTGTCCAACGATGTCCAACGGTGTCCCACGTTGTCCCACGTTGTTCCATGGTTTCCCACGTTGTCCCACGTTGTCCCACGTTGTCCCACGGTGTCCAACGTTGTCCCACGTTGTTCCATGGTTTCCCACGTTGTCCCACGTTGTCCCACGTTGTCCAACGATGTCCAACGGTGTCCAACGGTGTCCCACGGTGTCCAACGGTGTCCCACGTTGTCCCACGTTGTCCCACGTTGTCCCACGTTGTCCCACGTTGTCCCACGTTGTCCCACGTTGTCCAACGATGTCCAACGGTGTCCCACGTTGTCCCACGTTGTTCCATGGTTTCCCACGTTGTCCCACGTTGTCCCACGTTGTCCCACGTTGTCCCACGTTGTCCCACGTTGTCCCACGTTGTCCCACGTTGTCCCACGTTGTCCCACGGTGTCCAACGGTGTCCAACGATGTCCCACGTTGTCCCACGTTGTCCCACGTTGTCCCACGTTGTCCCACGATGTCCCACGTTGTCCTACGTTGTCCCACGTTGTCCCACGTTGTCCCACGTTGTCCCACGTTGTCCCACGTTGTCCCACGTTGTCCCACGTTGTCCCACGTTGTCCCACGTTGTCCCACGTTGTCCCACGGTGTCCAACGATGTCCAACGGTGTCCAGCGATGTCCAACGGTGTCCCACGTTGTCCCACGTTTTCCCACGTTGTCCCACGTTGTCCCACGGTGTCCAACGATGTCCAACGATGTCCAACGGTGTCCCACGTTGTCCCACGTTGTTCCATGGTTTCCCACGTTGTCCCACGTTGTCCCACGTTGTCCCACGGTGTCCAACGATGTCCAACGGTGTCCAACGGTGTCCAACGGTGTCCAACGGTGTCCCACGTTGTCCCACGTTGTCCCACGTTGTCCCACGTTGTCCCACGTTGTCCCACGATGTCCCACGTTGTCCCACGTTGTCCCACGTTGTCCCACGTTGTCCCACGTGGTCCCACGTTGTCCCACGTTGTCCCACGGAGTCCAACGATGTCCAACGGTGTCCCACGTTGTCCAACGGTGTCCCACGTTGTCCCACGTTGTCCCACGTTGTCCCACGTTGTCCCACGATGTCCCACGTTGTCCCACGTTGTCCCACGTTGTCCCACGTTGTCCCACGTTGTCCCACGTTGTCCCACGTTGTCCCACGGTGTCCCACGGTGTCCAACGGTGTCCAACGATGTCCAACGGTGTCCCACGTTGTCCCACGTTGTCCCACGATGTCCCACGTTGTCCCACGTTGTCCCACGTTGTCCCACGTTGTCCCACGTTGTCCCACGTTGTCCCACGTGGTCCCACGTTGTCCCACGTTGTCCCACGGTGTCCAACGATGTCCAACGGTGTCCCACGTTGTCCAACGGTGTCCCACGTTGTCCCACGTTGTCCCACGTTGTCCCACGTTGTCCCACGATGTCCCACGTTGTCCCACGTTGTCCCACGTTGTCCCACGTTGTCCCACGTTGTCCCACGTTGTCCCACGTTGTCCCACGTTGTCCCACGTTGTCCCACGTTGTCCCACGTTGTCCCACGGTGTCCAACGATGTCCAACGGTGTCCAACGGTGTCCCACGGTGTCCAACGGTGTCCCACGTTGTCCCACGTTGTCCCACGTTGTCCCACGTTGTCCCACGTTGTCCCACGTTGTCCCACGTTGTCCAACGATGTCCAACGGTGTCCCACGTTGTCCCACGTTGTTCCATGGTTTCCCACGTTGTCCCACGTTGTCCCACGTTGTCCCACGGTGTCCAACGATGTCCAACGGTGTCCAACGGTGTCCAACGGTGTCCAACGGTGTCCCACGTTGTCCCACGTTGTCCCACGTTGTCCCACGGTGTCCAACGATGTCCAACGGTGTCCCACGTTGTCCCACGTTGTCCCACGATGTCCCACGTTGTCCCACGTTGTCCCACGTTGTCCCACGTTGTCCAACGTTGTCCCACGTTGTCCCACGTTGTCCCACGTTGTCCCACGTTGTCCCACGTTGTCCCACGGTGTCCAACGATGTCCAACGGTGTCCAACGGTGTCCCACGTTGTCCCACGTTGTCCCACGTTGTCCCACGTTGTCCCACGTTGTCCCACGTTGTCCAACGATGTCCAACGGTGTCCCACGTTGTCCCACGTTGTCCCACGTTGTCCCACGTTGTCCCACGTTGTCCCACGTTGTCCCACGTTGTCCCACGTTGTCCCACGTTGTCCCACGTTGTCCCACGTTGTCCCACGTTGTCCCACGGTGTCCAACGGTGTCCAACGATGTCCCACGTTGTCCCACGTTGTCCCACGGTGTCCCACGTTGTCCCACGATGTCCCACGTTGTCCCACGTTGTCCCACGTTGTCCCACGTTGTCCCACGTTGTCCCACGTTGTCCCACGTTGTCCCACGTTGTCCCACGTTGTCCGACGTTGTCCCACGTTGTCCCACGTTGTCCCACGTTGTCCCACGGTGTCCAACGATGTCCAACGATGTCCAACGGTGTCCCACGTTGTCCCACGTTGTTCCATGGTTTCCCACGTTGTCCCACGTTGTCCCACGTTGTCCCACGGTGTCCAACGATGTCCAACGGTGTCCAACGGTGTCCAACGGTGTCCAACGGTGTCCCACGTTGTCCCACATTGTCCCACGTTGTCCCACGTTGTCCCACGTTGTCCCACGTTGTCCCACGTTGTCCCACGTTGTCCCACGTTGTCCCACGATGTCCCACGTTGTCCCACGTTGTCCCACGTTGTCCCACGTTGTCCCACGATGTCCCACGTTGTCCCACGTTGTCCCACGTTGTCCCACGGTGTCCAACGATGTCCAACGGTGTCCAACGGTGTCCCACGGTGTCCAACGGTGTCCCACGTTGTCCCACGTTGTCCCACGTTGTCCCACGTTGTCCCACGTTGTCCCACGATGTCCCACGTTGTCCCACGTTGTCCCACGTTGTCCCACGTTGTCCCACGTTGTCCCACGTTGTCCCACGGTGTCCAACGATGTCCAACGGTGTCCAACGGTGTCCAACGGTGTCCAACGATGTCCCACGTTGTCCCACGTTGTCCCACGTTGTCCCACGTGGTCCCACGTTGTCCCACGTTGTCCCACGGTGTCCAACGATGTCCAACGGTGTCCCACGTTGTCCAACGGTGTCCCACGTTGTCCCACGTTGTCCCACGTTGTCCCACGTTGTCCCACGATGTCCCACGTTGTCCCACGTTGTCCCACGTTGTCCCACGTTGTCCCACGTTGTCCCACGTTGTCCCACGTTGTCCCACGTTGTCCCACGATGTCCCACGTTGTCCCACGTTGTCCCACGTTGTCCCACGTTGTCCCACGTTGTCCCACGTTGTCCCACGTTGTCCCACGTTGTCCCACGTTGTCCCACGTTGTCCCACGGTGTCCCACGGTGTCCAACGATGTCCAACGGTGCCCCACGTTGTCCCACGTTGTCCCACGATGTCCCACGTTGTCCCACGTTGTCCCACGTTGTCCCACGTTGTCCCACGTTGTCCAACGATGTCCAACGGTGTCCCACGTTGTCCCACGTTGTCCCACGATGTCCCACGTTGTCCCACGTTGTCCCACGTTGTCCCACGTTGTCCCACGTTGTCCCACGTTGTCCCACGTTGTCCCACGTTGTCCCACGTTGTCCCACGTTGTCCCACGTTGTCCCACGTTGTCCCACGTTGTCCCACGGTGTCCAACGGTGTCCAACGATGTCCCACGTTGTCCCACGTTGTCCCACGTTGTCCCACGTTGTCCCACGATGTCCCACGTTGTCCCACGTTGTCCCACGTTGTCCCACGTTGTCCCACGTTGTCCCACGTTGTCCCACGTTGTCCCACGTTGTCCCACGTTGTCCCACGTTGTCCCACGTTGTCCCACGTTGTCCCACGGTGTCCAACGATGTCCAACGGTGTCCAGCGATGTCCAACGGTGTCCCACGTTGTCCCACGTTTTCCCACGTTGTCCCACGTTGTCCCACGGTGTCCAACGATGTCCAACGATGTCCAACGGTGTCCCACGTTGTCCCACGTTGTTCCATGGTTTCCCACGTTGTCCCACGTTGTCCCACGTTGTCCCACGGTGTCCAACGATGTCCAACGGTGTCCAACGGTGTCCAACGGTGTCCAACGGTGTCCCACGTTGTCCCACGTTGTCCCACGTTGTCCCACGTTGTCCCACGTTGTCCCACGATGTCCCACGTTGTCCCACGTTGTCCCACGTTGTCCCACGTTGTCCCACGTGGTCCCACGTTGTCCCACGTTGTCCCACGGTGTCCAACGATGTCCAACGGTGTCCCACGTTGTCCAACGGTGTCCCACGTTGTCCCACGTTGTCCCACGTTGTCCCACGTTGTCCCACGATGTCCCACGTTGTCCCACGTTGTCCCACGTTGTCCCACGTTGTCCCACGTTGTCCCACGTTGTCCCACGTTGTCCCACGTTGTCCCACGATGTCCCACGTTGTCCCACGTTGTCCCACGTTGTCCCACGTTGTCCCACGTTGTCCCACGTTGTCCCACGTTGTCCCACGTTGTCCCACGTTGTCCCACGTTGTCCCACGGTGTCCCACGGTGTCCAACGATGTCCAACGGTGCCCCACGTTGTCCCACGTTGTCCCACGATGTCCCACGTTGTCCCACGTTGTCCCACGTTGTCCCACGTTGTCCCACGTTGTCCCACGTTGTCCCACGTGGTCCCACGTTGTCCCACGTTGTCCCACGGTGTCCAACGATGTCCAACGGTGTCCCACGTTGTCCAACGGTGTCCCACGTTGTCCCACGTTGTCCCACGTTGTCCCACGTTGTCCCACGATGTCCCACGTTGTCCCACGTTGTCCCACGTTGTCCCACGTTGTCCCACGTTGTCCCACGTTGTCCCACGTTGTCCCACGTTGTTCCACGTTGTCCCACGGTGTCCAACGATGTCCAACGGTGTCCAACGGTGTCCCACGGTGTCCAACGGTGTCCCACGTTGTCCCACGTTGTCCCACGTTGTCCCACGTTGTCCCACGTTGTCCCACGTTGTCCCACGTTGTCCAACGATGTCCAACGGTGTACCACGTTGTCCCACGTTGTTCCATGGTTTCCCACGTTGTCCCACGTTGTCCCACGTTGTCCCACGTTGTCCCACGTTGTCCCACGTTGTCCCACGATGTCCCACGTTGTCCCACGTTGTCCCACGTTGTCCCACGTTGTCCCACGTTGTCCCACGTTGTCCCACGTTGTCCCACGTTGTCCCACGTTGTCCCACGTTGTCCCACGTTGTCCCACGTTGTCCCACGGTGTCCAACGATGTCCAACGGTGTCCAGCGATGTCCAACGGTGTCCCACGTTGTCCCACGTTTTCCCACGTTGTCCCACGTTGTCCCACGGTGTCCAACGATGTCCAACGATGTCCAACGGTGTCCCACGTTGTCCCACGTTGTTCCATGGTTTCCCACGTTGTCCCACGTTGTCCCACGTTGTCCCACGGTGTCCAACGATGTCCAACGGTGTCCAACGGTGTCCAACGGTGTCCAACGGTGTCCCACGTTGTCCCACGTTGTCCCACGTTGTCCCACGTTGTCCCACGTTGTCCCACGATGTCCCACGTTGTCCCACGTTGTCCCACGTTGTCCCACGTTGTCCCACGTGGTCCCACGTTGTCCCACGTTGTCCCACGGAGTCCAACGATGTCCAACGGTGTCCCACGTTGTCCAACGGTGTCCCACGTTGTCCCACGTTGTCCCACGTTGTCCCACGTTGTCCCACGATGTCCCACGTTGTCCCACGTTGTCCCACGTTGTCCCACGTTGTCCCACGTTGTCCCACGTTGTCCCACGTTGTCCCACGTTGTCCCACGTTGTCCCACGTTGTCCCACGGTGTCCCACGGTGTCCAACGGTGTCCAACGATGTCCAACGGTGTCCCACGTTGTCCCACGTTGTCCCACGATGTCCCACGTTGTCCCACGTTGTCCCACGTGGTCCCACGTTGTCCCACGTTGTCCCACGGTGTCCAACGATGTCCAACGGTGTCCCACGTTGTCCAACGGTGTCCCACGTTGTCCCACGTTGTCCCACGTTGTCCCACGTTGTCCCACGATGTCCCACGTTGTCCCACGTTGTCCCACGTTGTCCCACGTTGTCCCACGTTATCCCACGTTGTCCCACGTTGTCCCACGTTGTCCCACGTTGTCCCACGTTGTCCCACGTTGTCCCACGGTGTCCAACGATGTCCAACGGTGTCCAACGGTGTCCCACGGTGTCCAACGTTGTCCCACGTTGTCCCACGTTGTCCCACGTTGTCCCACGTTGTCCCACGTTGTCCCACGTTGTCCCACGTTGTCCAACGATGTCCCACGGTGTCCCACGTTGTCCCACGTTGTTCCATGGTTTCCCACGTTGTCCCACGTTGTCCCACGTTGTCCCACGGTGTCCAACGATGTCCAACGGTGTCCAACGGTGTCCAACGGTGTCCAACGGTGTCCCACGTTGTCCCACGTTGTCCCACGTTGTCCCACGGTGTCCAACGATGTCCAACGGTGTCCCACGTTGTCCCACGTTGTCCCACGATGTCCCACGTTGTCCCACGTTGTCCCACGTTGTCCCACGTTGTCCAACGTTGTCCCACGTTGTCCCACGTTGTCCCACGTTGTCCCACGTTGTCCCACGTTGTCCCACGGTGTCCAACGATGTCCAACGGTGTCCAACGGTGTCCCACGTTGTCCCACGTTGTCCCACGTTGTCCCACGTTGTCCCACGTTGTCCCACGTTGTCCAACGATGTCCAACGGTGTCCCACGTTGTCCCACGTTGTCCCACGTTGTCCCACGTTGTCCCACGTTGTCCCACGTTGTCCCACGTTGTCCCACGTTGTCCCACGTTGTCCCACGTTGTCCCACGTTGTCCCACGTTGTCCCACGGTGTCCAACGGTGTCCAACGATGTCCCACGTTGTCCCACGTTGTCCCACGTTGTCCCACGTTGTCCCACGATGTCCCACGTTGTCCCACGTTGTCCCACGTTGTCTCACGTTGTCCCACGTTGTCCCACGTTGTCCCACGTTGTCCCACGTTGTCCCACGTTGTCCCACGTTGTCCGACGTTGTCCCACGTTGTCCCACGTTGTCCCACGTTGTCCCACGGTGTCCAACGATGTCCAACGATGTCCAACGGTGTCCCACGTTGTCCCACGTTGTTCCATGGTTTCCCACGTTGTCCCACGTTGTCCCACGTTGTCCCACGGTGTCCAACGATGTCCAACGGTGTCCAACGGTGTCCAACGGTGTCCAACGGTGTCCCACGTTGTCCCACGTTGTCCCACGTTGTCCCACGTTGTCCCACGTTGTCCCACGTTGTCCCACGTTGTCCCACGTTGTCCCACGTTGTCCCACGATGTCCCACGTTGTCCCACGTTGTCCCACGTTGTCCCACGTTGTCCCACGATGTCCCACGTTGTCCCACGTTGTCCCACGTTGTCCCACGTTGTCCCACGTTGTCCCACGGTGTCCAACGATGTCCAACGGTGTCCAACGGTGTCCCACGGTGTCCAACGGTGTCCCACGTTGTCCCACGTTGTCCCACGTTGTCCCACGTTGTCCCACGTTGTCCCACGATGTCCCACGTTGTCCCACGTTGTCCCACGTTGTCCCACGTTGTCCCACGTTGTCCCACGTTGTCCCACGGTGTCCAACGATGTCCAACGGTGTCCAACGGTGTCCAACGGTGTCCAACGATGTCCAACGATGTCCAACGATGTCCAACGATGTCCAACGGTGTCCAACGGTGTCCCACGGTGTCCAACGGTGTCCCACGTTGTCCCACGTTGTCCCACGTTGTCCCACGTTGTCCCACGTTGTCCCACGTTGTCCCACGTTGTCCCACGGTGTCCAACGATGTCCAACGGTGTCCAACGGTGTCCAACGGTGTCCAACGGTGTCCAACGGTGTCCCACGTTGTCCCACGTTGTCCCACGTTGTCCCACGTTGTCCCACGTTGTCCCACGTTGTCCCACGTTGTCCCACGTTGTCCCACGTTGTCCCACGATGTCCCACGTTGTCCCACGTTGTCCCACGTTGTCCCACGTTGTCCCACGATGTCCCACGTTGTCCCACGTTGTCCCACGTTGTCCCACGGTGTCCAACGATGTCCAACGGTGTCCAACGGTGTCCCACGGTGTCCAACGGTGTCCCACGTTGTCCCACGTTGTCCCACGTTGTCCCACGTTGTCCCACGTTGTCCCACGTTGTCCCACGGTGTCCAACGATGTCCAACGGTGTCCAACGGTGTCCAACGGTGTCCAACGATGTCCAACGATGTCCAACGATGTCCAACGGTGTCCAACGGTGTCCCACGGTGTCCAACGGTGTCCCACGTTGTCCCACGTTGTCCCACGATGTCCCACGTTGTCCCACGTTGTCCCACGTTGTCCCACGTTGTCCCACGTTGTCCCACGTTGTCCCACGTTGTCCCACGTTGTCCCACGTTGTCCCACGTTGTCCCACGGTGTCCAACGATGTCCAACGGTGTCCAACGGTGTCCCACGGTGTCCAACGGTGTCCCACGTTGTCCCACGTTGTCCCACGTTGTCCCACGTTGTCCCACGTTGTCCCACGTTGTCCCACGTTGTCCAACGATGTCCAACGGTGTCCCACGTTGTCCCACGTTGTTCCATGGTTTCCCACGTTGTCCCACGTTGTCCCACGTTGTCCCACGGTGTCCAACGATGTCCAACGGTGTCCAACGGTGTCCAACGGTGTCCAACGGTGTCCCACGTTGTCCCACGTTGTCCCACGTTGTCCCACGTTGTCCAACGATGTCCAACGGTGTCCCACGTTGTCCCACGTTGTCCCACGATGTCCCACGTTGTCCCACGTTGTCCCACGTTGTCCCACGTTGTCCCACGTTGTCCCACGTTGTCCCACGTTGTCCCACGTTGTCCCACGTTGTCCCACGGTGTCCAACGGTGTCCAACGATGTCCCACGTTGTCCCACGTTGTCCCACGTTGTCCCACGTTGTCCCACGATGTCCCACGTTGTCCCACGTTGTCCCACGTTGTCCCACGTTGTCCCACGTTGTCCCACGTTGTCCCACGTTGTCCCACGTTGTCCCACGTTGTCCCACGTTGTCCCACGTTGTCCCACGTTGTCCCACGGTGTCCAACGATGTCCAACGGTGTCCAGCGATGTCCAACGGTGTCCCACGTTGTCCCACGTTTTCCCACGTTGTCCCACGTTGTCCCACGGTTTCCAACGATGTCCAACGATGTCCAACGGTGTCCCACGTTGTCCCACGTTGTTCCATGGTTTCCCACGTTGTCCCACGTTGTCCCACGTTGTCCCACGGTGTCCAACGATGTCCAACGGTGTCCAACGGTGTCCAACGGTGTCCCACGTTGTCCCACGTTGTCCCACGTTGTCCCACGTTGTCCCACGTTGTCCCACGATGTCCCACGTTGTCCCACGTTGTCCCACGTTGTCCCACGTTGTCCCACGTGGTCCCACGTTGTCCCACGTTGTCCCACGGTGTCCAACGATGTCCAACGGTGTCCCACGTTGTCCAACGGTGTCCCACGTTGTCCCACGTTGTCCCACGTTGTCCCACGTTGTCCCACGATGTCCCACGTTGTCCCACGTTGTCCCACGTTGTCCCACGTTGTCCCACGTTGTCCCACGTTGTCCCACGTTGTCCCACGTTGTCCCACGTTGTCCCACGTTGTCCCACGTTGTCCCACGGTGTCCCACGGTGTCCAACGATGTCCAACGGTGCCCCACGTTGTCCCACGTTGTCCCACGATGTCCCACGTTGTCCCACGTTGTCCCACGTTGTCCCACGTTGTCCCACGTTGTCCCACGTTGTCCCACGTGGTCCCACGTTGTCCCACGTTGTCCCACGGTGTCCAACGATGTCCAACGGTGTCCCACGTTGTCCAACGGTGTCCCACGTTGTCCCACGTTGTCCCACGTTGTCCCACGTTGTCCCACGATGTCCCACGTTGTCCCACGTTGTCCCACGTTGTCCCACGTTGTCCCACGTTGTCCCACGTTGTCCCACGTTGTCCCACGTTGTTCCACGTTGTCCCACGGTGTCCAACGATGTCCAACGGTGTCCAACGGTGTCCCACGGTGTCCAACGGTGTCCCCCGTTGTCCCACGTTGTCCCACGTTGTCCCACGTTGTCCCACGTTGTCCCACGTTGTCCCACGTTGTCCAACGTTGTCCAACGGTGTCCCCCGTTGTCCCACGTTGTTCCATGGTTTCCCACGTTGTCCCACGTTGTCCCACGTTGTCCCACGGTGTCCAACGATGTCCAACGGTGTCCAACGGTGTCCAACGGTGTCCAACGGTGTCCCACGTTGTCCCACGTTGTCCCACGTTGTCCCACGTTGTCCCACGTTGTCCAACGTTGTCAAACGTTGTCCCACGTTGTCCCACGGTGTCCAACGGTGTCCAACGATGTCCCACGTTGTCCCACGTTGTCCCACGTTGTCCCACGTTGTCCCACGATGTCCCACGTTGTCCCACGTTGTCCCACGTTGTCCCACGTTGTCCGACGTTGTCCCACGTTGTCCCACGTTGTCCCACGTTGTCCCACGGTGTCCAACGATGTCCAACGATGTCCAACGGTGTCCCACGTTGTCCCACGTTGTTCCATGGTTTCCCACGTTGTCCCACGTTGTCCCACGTTGTCCCACGGTGTCCAACGATGTCCAACGGTGTCCAACGGTGTCCAACGGTGTCCAACGGTGTCCCACGTTGTCCCACGTTGTCCCACGTTGTCCCACGTTGTCCCACGTTGTCCCACGATGTCCCACGTTGTCCCACGTTGTCCCACGTTGTCCCACGATGTCCCACGTTGTCCCACGTTGTCCCACGTTGTCCCACGTTGTCCCACGATGTCCCACGTTGTCCCACGTTGTCCCACGTTGTCCCACGTTGTCCCACGGTGTCCAACGATGTCCAACGGTGTCCAACGGTGTCCCACGGTGTCCAACGGTGTCCCACGTTGTCCCACGTTGTCCCACGTTGTCCCACGTTGTCCCACGTTGTCCCACGATGTCCCACGTTGTCCCACGTTGTCCGACGTTGTCCCACGTTGTCCCACGTTGTCCCACGTTGTCCCACGGTGTCCAACGATGTCCAACGGTGTCCAACGGTGTCCCACGTTGTCCCACGTTGTTCCATGGTTTCCCACGTTGTCCCACGTTGTCCCACGTTGTCCCACGGTGTCCAACGATGTCCAACGGTGTCCAACGGTGTCCAACGGTGTCCAACGGTGTCCAACGGTGTCCCACGGTGTCCAACGGTGTCCCCCGTTGTCCCACGTTGTCCCACGTTGTCCCACGTTGTCCCACGATGTCCCACGTTGTCCCACGTTGTCCGACGTTGTCCCACGTTGTCCCACGTTGTCCCACGTTGTCCCACGGTGTCCAACGATGTCCAACGATGTCCAACGGTGTCCCACGTTGTCCCACGTTGTTCCATGGTTTCCCACGTTGTCCCACGTTGTCCCACGTTGTCCCACGGTGTCCAACGATGTCCAACGGTGTCCAACGGTGTCCAACGGTGTCCAACGGTGTCCCACGTTGTCCCACGTTGTCCCACGTTGTCCCACGTTGTCCCACGTTGTCCCACGATGTCCCACGTTGTCCCACGTTGTCCCACGTTGTCCCACGATGTCCCACGTTGTCCCACGTTGTCCCACGTTGTCCCACGTTGTCCCACGATGTCCCACGTTGTCCCACGTTGTCCCACGTTGTCCCACGTTGTCCCACGGTGTCCAACGATGTCCAACGGTGTCCAACGGTGTCCCACGGTGTCCAACGGTGTCCCACGTTGTCCCACGTTGTCCCACGTTGTCCCACGTTGTCCCACGTTGTCCCACGATGTCCCACGTTGTCCCACGTTGTCCGACGTTGTCCCACGTTGTCCCACGTTGTCCCACGTTGTCCCACGTTGTCCCACGATGTCCCACGTTGTCCCACGTTGTCCCACGTTGTCCCACGTTGTCCCACGTTGTCCCACGTTGTCCCACGTTGTCCCACGTTGTCCCACGTTGTCCCACGTTGTCCCACGTTGTCCCACGGTGTCCCACGGTGTCCAACGATGTCCAACGGTGCCCCACGTTGTCCCACGTTGTCCCACGATGTCCCACGTTGTCCCACGTTGTCCCACGTTGTCCCACGTTGTCCCACGTTGTCCCACGTTGTCCCACGTGGTCCCACGTTGTCCCACGTTGTCCCACGGTGTCCAACGATGTCCAACGGTGTCCCACGTTGTCCAACGGTGTCCCACGTTGTCCCACGTTGTCCCACGTTGTCCCACGTTGTCCCACGATGTCCCACGTTGTCCCACGTTGTCCCACGTTGTCCCACGTTGTCCCACGTTGTCCCACGTTGTCCCACGTTGTCCCACGTTGTTCCACGTTGTCCCACGGTGTCCAACGATGTCCAACGGTGTCCAACGGTGTCCCACGGTGTCCAACGGTGTCCCCCGTTGTCCCACGTTGTCCCACGTTGTCCCACGTTGTCCCACGTTGTCCCACGTTGTCCCACGTTGTCCAACGATGTCCAACGGTGTCCCCCGTTGTCCCACGTTGTTCCATGGTTTCCCACGTTGTCCCACGTTGTCCCACGTTGTCCCACGGTGTCCAACGATGTCCAACGGTGTCCAACGGTGTCCAACGGTGTCCAACGGTGTCCCACGTTGTCCCACGTTGTCCCACGTTGTCCCACGTTGTCCCACGTTGTCCCACGTTGTCAAACGTTGTCCCACGTTGTCCCACGGTGTCCAACGGTGTCCAACGATGTCCCACGTTGTCCCACGTTGTCCCACGTTGTCCCACGTTGTCCCACGATGTCCCACGTTGTCCCACGTTGTCCCACGTTGTCCCACGTTGTCCGACGTTGTCCCACGTTGTCCCACGTTGTCCCACGTTGTCCCACGGTGTCCAACGATGTCCAACGATGTCCAACGGTGTCCCACGTTGTCCCACGTTGTTCCATGGTTTCCCACGTTGTCCCACGTTGTCCCACGGTGTCCAACGATGTCCAACGGTGTCCAACGGTGTCCAACGGTGTCCAACGGTGTCCCACGTTGTCCCACGTTGTCCCACGTTGTCCCACGTTGTCCCACGTTGTCCCACGATGTCCCACGTTGTCCCACGTTGTCCCACGTTGTCCCACGATGTCCCACGTTGTCCCACGTTGTCCCACGTTGTCCCACGTTGTCCCACGATGTCCCACGTTGTCCCACGTTGTCCCACGTTGTCCCACGTTGTCCCACGGTGTCCAACGATGTCCAACGGTGTCCAACGGTGTCCCACGGTGTCCAACGGTGTCCCACGTTGTCCCACGTTGTCCCACGTTGTCCCACGTTGTCCCACGTTGTCCCACGATGTCCCACGTTGTCCCACGTTGTCCGACGTTGTCCCACGTTGTCCCACGTTGTCCCACGTTGTCCCACGGTGTCCAACGATGTCCAACGGTGTCCAACGGTGTCCCACGTTGTCCCACGTTGTTCCATGGTTTCCCACGTTGTCCCACGTTGTCCCACGTTGTCCCACGGTGTCCAACGATGTCCAACGGTGTCCAACGGTGTCCAACGGTGTCCAACGGTGTCCAACGGTGTCCCACGTTGTCCCACGTTGTCCCACGTTGTCCCACGTTGTCCCACGTTGTCCCACGTTGTCCCACGTTGTCCCACGTTGTCCCACGTTGTCCCACGATGTCCCACGTTGTCCCACGTTGTCCCACGTTGTCCCACGTTGTCCCACGATGTCCCACGTTGTCCCACGTTGTCCCACGTTGTCCCACGGTGTCCAACGATGTCCAACGGTGTCCAACGGTGTCCCACGGTGTCCAACGGTGTCCCACGTTGTCCCACGTTGTCCCACGTTGTCCCACGTTGTCCCACGTTGTCCCACGATGTCCCACGTTGTCCCACGTTGTCCCACGTTGTCCCACGTTGTCCCACGTTGTCCCACGTTGTCCCACGGTGTCCAACGATGTCCAACGGTGTCCAACGGTGTCCAACGGTGTCCAACGATGTCCAACGATGTCCAACGATGTCCAACGATGTCCAACGGTGTCCAACGGTGTCCCACGGTGTCCAACGGTGTCCCACGTTGTCCCACGTTGTCCCACGTTGTCCCACGTTGTCCCACGTTGTCCCACGTTGTCCCACGTTGTCCCACGTTGTCCCACGTTGTCCCACGTTTTCCCACGTTGTCCCACGTTGTCCCACGTTGTCCCACGGTGTCCAACGATGTCCAACGGTGTCCAACGGTGTCCAACGGTGTCCAACGGTGTCCCACGTTGTCCCACGTTGTCCCACGTTGTCCCACGGTGTCCAACGATGTCCAACGGTGTCCCATGTTGTCCCACGTTGTCCCACGTTGTCCCACGTTGTCCCACGTTGTCCCACGATGTCCCACGTTGTCCCACGTTGTCCCACGTTGTCCCACGTTGTCCCACGTTGTCCCACGTTGACCACGTTGTCCCACGTTGTCCCACGTTGTCCCACGTTGTCCCACGTTGTCTCACGTTGTCCCACGTTGTCCCACGTTGTCCCACGGTGTCCAACGGTGTCCAACGATGTCCCACGTTGTCCCACGTTGTCCCACGTTGTCCCACGTTGTCCCACGATGTCCCACGTTGTCCCACGTTGTCCCACGTTGTCCCACGTTGTCCCACGTTGTCCCACGTTGTCCCACGTTGTCCGACGTTGTCCCACGTTGTCCCACGTTGTCCCACGTTGTCCCACGTTGTCCCACGTTGTCCCACGTTGTCCCACGTTGTCCCACGTTGTCCCACGGTGTCCAACGATGTCCAACGGTGTCCAACGGTGTCCAACGGTGTCCAACGGTGTCCCACGTTGTCCCACGTTGTCCCACGTTGTCCCACGGTGTCCAACGATGTCCAACGGTGTCCCATGTTGTCCCACGTTGTCCCACGTTGTCCCACGTTGTCCCACGTTGTCCGACGTTGTCCCACGTTGTCCCACGTTGTCCCACGTTGTCCCACGGTGTCCAACGATGTCCAACGATGTCCAACGGTGTCCCACGTTGTCCCACGTTGTTCCATGGTTTCCCACGTTGTCCCACGTTGTCCCACGTTGTCCCACGGTGTCCAACGATGTCCAACGGTGTCCAACGGTGTCCAACGGTGTCCAACGGTGTCCCACGTTGTCCCACGTTGTCCCACGTTGTCCCACGTTGTCCCACGTTGTCCCACGATGTCCCACGTTGTCCCACGTTGTCCCACGTTGTCCCACGATGTCCCACGTTGTCCCACGTTGTCCCACGTTGTCCCACGTTGTCCCACGATGTCCCACGTTGTCCCACGTTGTCCCACGTTGTCCCACGGTGTCCAACGATGTCCAACGGTGTCCAACGGTGTCCCACGTTGTCCCACGTTGTCCCACGTTGTCCCACGTTGTCCCACGTTGTCCCACGTTGTCCCACGTTGTCCCACGTTGTCCCACGTTGTCCCACGTTGTCCCACGTTGTCCCACGTTGTCCGACGTTGTCCCACGTTGTCCCACGTTGTCCCACGTTGTCCCACGGTGTCCAACGATGTCCAACGATGTCCAACGGTGTCCCACGTTGTCCCACGTTGTTCCATGGTTTCCCACGTTGTCCCACGTTGTCCCACGTTGTCCCACGGTGTCCAACGATGTCCAACGGTGTCCAACGGTGTCCAACGGTGTCCAACGGTGTCCCACGTTGTCCCACGTTGTCCCACGTTGTCCCACGTTGTCCCACGTTGTCCCACGATGTCCCACGTTGTCCCACGTTGTCCCACGTTGTCCCACGATGTCCCACGTTGTCCCACGTTGTCCCACGTTGTCCCACGTTGTCCCACGATGTCCCACGTTGTCCCACGTTGTCCCACGTTGTCCCACGTTGTCCCACGGTGTCCAACGATGTCCAACGGTGTCCAACGGTGTCCCACGGTGTCCAACGGTGTCCCACGTTGTCCCACGTTGTCCCACGTTGTCCCACGTTGTCCCACGTTGTCCCACGTTGTCCCACGTTGTCCCACGTTGTCCCACGTTGTCCCACGTTGTCCCACGATGTCCCACGTTGTCCCACGTTGTCCCACGTTGTCCCACGTTGTCCGACGTTGTCCCACGTTGTCCCACGTTGTCCCACGTTGTCCCACGGTGTCCAACGATGTCCAACGATGTCCAACGGTGTCCCACGTTGTCCCACGTTGTTCCATGGTTTCCCACGTTGTCCCACGTTGTCCCACGTTGTCCCACGGTGTCCAACGATGTCCAACGGTGTCCAACGGTGTCCCACGTTGTCCCACGTTGTCCCACGATGTCCCACGTTGTCCCACGTTGTCCCACGTTGTCCCACGTTGTCCCACGTTGTCCCACGTTGTCCCACGTTGTCCCACGTTGTCCCACGTTGTCCCACGGTGTCCAACGGTGTCCAACGATGTCCCACGTTGTCCCACGTTGTCCCACGTTGTCCCACGTTGTCCCACGATGTCCCACGTTGTCCCACGTTGTCCCACGTTGTCCCACGTTGTCCCACGTTGTCCCACGTTGTCCCACGTTGTCCCACGTTGTCCCACGTTGTCCCACGTTGTCCCACGTTGTCCCACGTTGTCCCACGGTGTCCAACGATGTCCAACGGTGTCCAGCGATGTCCAACGGTGTCCCACGTTGTCCCACGTTTTCCCACGTTGTCCCACGTTGTCCCACGGTTTCCAACGATGTCCAACGATGTCCAACGGTGTCCCACGTTGTCCCACGTTGTTCCATGGTTTCCCACGTTGTCCCACGTTGTCCCACGTTGTCCCACGGTGTCCAACGATGTCCAACGGTGTCCAACGGTGTCCAACGGTGTCCCACGTTGTCCCACGTTGTCCCACGTTGTCCCACGTTGTCCCACGTTGTCCCACGATGTCCCACGTTGTCCCACGTTGTCCCACGTTGTCCCACGTTGTCCCACGTGGTCCCACGTTGTCCCACGTTGTCCCACGGTGTCCAACGATGTCCAACGGTGTCCCACGTTGTCCAACGGTGTCCCACGTTGTCCCACGTTGTCCCACGTTGTCCCACGTTGTCCCACGATGTCCCACGTTGTCCCACGTTGTCCCACGTTGTCCCACGTTGTCCCACGTTGTCCCACGTTGTCCCACGTTGTCCCACGTTGTCCCACGTTGTCCCACGTTGTCCCACGTTGTCCCACGGTGTCCCACGGTGTCCAACGATGTCCAACGGTGCCCCACGTTGTCCCACGTTGTCCCACGATGTCCCACGTTGTCCCACGTTGTCCCACGTTGTCCCACGTTGTCCCACGTTGTCCCACGTTGTCCCACGTGGTCCCACGTTGTCCCACGTTGTCCCACGGTGTCCAACGATGTCCAACGGTGTCCCACGTTGTCCAACGGTGTCCCACGTTGTCCCACGTTGTCCCACGTTGTCCCACGTTGTCCCACGATGTCCCACGTTGTCCCACGTTGTCCCACGTTGTCCCACGTTGTCCCACGTTGTCCCACGTTGTCCCACGTTGTCCCACGTTGTCCCACGTTGTCCCACGGTGTCCAACGATGTCCAACGGTGTCCAACGGTGTCCCACGGTGTCCAACGGTGTCCCCCGTTGTCCCACGTTGTCCCACGTTGTCCCACGTTGTCCCACGTTGTCCCACGTTGTCCCACGTTGTCCAACGATGTCCAACGGTGTCCCCCGTTGTCCCACGTTGTTCCATGGTTTCCCACGTTGTCCCACGTTGTCCCACGTTGTCCCACGGTGTCCAACGATGTCCAACGGTGTCCAACGGTGTCCAACGGTGTCCAACGGTGTCCCACGTTGTCCCACGTTGTCCCACGTTGTCCCACGTTGTCCCACGTTGTCCCACGTTGTCAAACGTTGTCCCACGTTGTCCCACGGTGTCCAACGGTGTCCAACGATGTCCCACGTTGTCCCACGTTGTCCCACGTTGTCCCACGTTGTCCCACGATGTCCCACGTTGTCCCACGTTGTCCCACGTTGTCCCACGTTGTCCGACGTTGTCCCACGTTGTCCCACGTTGTCCCACGTTGTCCCACGGTGTCCAACGATGTCCAACGATGTCCAACGGTGTCCCACGTTGTCCCACGTTGTTCCATGGTTTCCCACGTTGTCCCACGTTGTCCCACGTTGTCCCACGGTGTCCAACGATGTCCAACGGTGTCCAACGGTGTCCAACGGTGTCCAACGGTGTCCCACGTTGTCCCACGTTGTCCCACGTTGTCCCACGTTGTCCCACGTTGTCCCACGATGTCCCACGTTGTCCCACGTTGTCCCACGTTGTCCCACGATGTCCCACGTTGTCCCACGTTGTCCCACGTTGTCCCACGTTGTCCCACGATGTCCCACGTTGTCCCACGTTGTCCCACGTTGTCCCACGTTGTCCCACGGTGTCCAACGATGTCCAACGGTGTCCAACGGTGTCCCACGGTGTCCAACGGTGTCCCACGTTGTCCCACGTTGTCCCACGTTGTCCCACGTTGTCCCACGTTGTCCCACGATGTCCCACGTTGTCCCACGTTGTCCGACGTTGTCCCACGTTGTCCCACGTTGTCCCACGTTGTCCCACGGTGTCCAACGATGTCCAACGGTGTCCAACGGTGTCCCACGTTGTCCCACGTTGTTCCATGGTTTCCCACGTTGTCCCACGTTGTCCCACGTTGTCCCACGGTGTCCAACGATGTCCAACGGTGTCCAACGGTGTCCAACGGTGTCCAACGGTGTCCAACGGTGTCCCACGTTGTCCCACGTTGTCCCACGTTGTCCCACGTTGTCCCACGTTGTCCCACGTTGTCCCACGTTGTCCCACGTTGTCCCACGTTGTCCCACGATGTCCCACGTTGTCCCACGTTGTCCAACGGTGTCCCCCGTTGTCCCACGTTGTCCCACGTTGTCCCACGTTGTCCCACGTTGTCCCACGTTGTCCCACGTTGTCCCACGATGTCCCACGTTGTCCCACGTTGTCCCACGTTGTCCCACGTTGTCCCACGTTGTCCCACGTTGTCCCACGTTGTCCCACGTTGTTCCACGTTGTCCCACGGTGTCCCACGGTGTCCAACGATGTCCAACGGTGTCCAACGGTGTCCCACGGTGTCCAACGGTGTCCCCCGTTGTCCCACGTTGTCCCACGTTGTCCCACGTTGTCCCACGATGTCCCACGTTGTCCCACGTTGTCCCACGTTGTCCCACGTTGTCCCACGTTGTCCCACGTTGTCCCACGGTGTCCAACGATGTCCAACGATGTCCAACGGTGTCCCACGTTGTCCCACGTTGTTCCATGGTTTCCCACGTTGTCCCACGTTGTCCCACGTTGTCCCACGGTGTCCAACGATGTCCAACGGTGTCCAACGGTGTCCAACGGTGTCCAACGGTGTCCCACGTTGTCCCACGTTGTCCCACGTTGTCCCACGTTGTCCCACGTTGTCCCACGATGTCCCACGTTGTCCCACGTTGTCCCACGTTGTCCCACGATGTCCCACGTTGTCCCACGTTGTCCCACGTTGTCCCACGTTGTCCCACGATGTCCCACGTTGTCCCACGTTGTCCCACGTTGTCCCACGTTGTCCCACGGTGTCCCACGATGTCCAACGGTGTCCAACGGTGTCCCACGGTGTCCAACGGTGTCCCACGTTGTCCCACGTTGTCCCACGTTGTCCCACGTTGTCCCACGTTGTCCCACGATGTCCCACGTTGTCCCACGTTGTCCGACGTTGTCCCACGTTGTCCCACGTTGTCCCACGTTGTCCCACGTTGTCCCACGTTGTCCCACGTTGTCCCACGTTGTCCCACGTTGTCCCACGTTGTCCCACGTTGTCCCACGTTGTCCCACGTTGTCCCACGTTGTCCCACGTTGTCCCACGTTGTCCCACGTTGTCCCACGGTGTCCCACGGTGTCCAACGATGTCCAACGGTGCCCCACGTTGTCCCACGTTGTCCCACGATGTCCCACGTTGTCCCACGTTGTCCCACGTTGTCCCACGTTGTCCCACGTTGTCCCACGTTGTCCCACGTGGTCCCACGTTGTCCCACGTTGTCCCACGGTGTCCAACGATGTCCAACGGTGTCCCACGTTGTCCAACGGTGTCCCACGTTGTCCCACGTTGTCCCACGTTGTCCCACGTTGTCCCACGATGTCCCACGTTGTCCCACGTTGTCCCACGTTGTCCCACGTTGTCCCACGTTGTCCCACGTTGTCCCACGTTGTCCCACGTTGTCCCACGTTGTCCCACGGTGTCCAACGATGTCCAACGGTGTCCAACGGTGTCCCACGGTGTCCAACGGTGTCCCCCGTTGTCCCACGTTGTCCCACGTTGTCCCACGTTGTCCCACGTTGTCCCACGTTGTCCCACGTTGTCCAACGATGTCCAACGGTGTCCCCCGTTGTCCCACGTTGTTCCATGGTTTCCCACGTTGTCCCACGTTGTCCCACGTTGTCCCACGGTGTCCAACGATGTCCAACGGTGTCCAACGGTGTCCAACGGTGTCCAACGGTGTCCCACGTTGTCCCACGTTGTCCCACGTTGTCCCACGTTGTCCCACGTTGTCCCACGTTGTCAAACGTTGTCCCACGTTGTCCCACGGTGTCCAACGGTGTCCAACGATGTCCCACGTTGTCCCACGTTGTCCCACGTTGTCCCACGTTGTCCCACGATGTCCCACGTTGTCCCACGTTGTCCCACGTTGTCCCACGTTGTCCGACGTTGTCCCACGTTGTCCCACGTTGTCCCACGTTGTCCCACGGTGTCCAACGATGTCCAACGATGTCCAACGGTGTCCCACGTTGTCCCACGTTGTTCCATGGTTTCCCACGTTGTCCCACGTTGTCCCACGTTGTCCCACGGTGTCCAACGATGTCCAACGGTGTCCAACGGTGTCCAACGGTGTCCAACGGTGTCCCACGTTGTCCCACGTTGTCCCACGTTGTCCCACGTTGTCCCACGTTGTCCCACGATGTCCCACGTTGTCCCACGTTGTCCCACGTTGTCCCACGATGTCCCACGTTGTCCCACGTTGTCCCACGTTGTCCCACGTTGTCCCACGATGTCCCACGTTGTCCCACGTTGTCCCACGTTGTCCCACGTTGTCCCACGGTGTCCAACGATGTCCAACGGTGTCCAACGGTGTCCCACGGTGTCCAACGGTGTCCCACGTTGTCCCACGTTGTCCCACGTTGTCCCACGTTGTCCCACGTTGTCCCACGATGTCCCACGTTGTCCCACGTTGTCCGACGTTGTCCCACGTTGTCCCACGTTGTCCCACGTTGTCCCACGGTGTCCAACGATGTCCAACGGTGTCCAACGGTGTCCCACGTTGTCCCACGTTGTTCCATGGTTTCCCACGTTGTCCCACGTTGTCCCACGTTGTCCCACGGTGTCCAACGATGTCCAACGGTGTCCAACGGTGTCCAACGGTGTCCAACGGTGTCCAACGGTGTCCCACGTTGTCCCACGTTGTCCCACGTTGTCCCACGTTGTCCCACGTTGTCCCACGTTGTCCCACGTTGTCCCACGTTGTCCCACGTTGTCCCACGATGTCCCACGTTGTCCCACGTTGTCCCACGTTGTCCCACGTTGTCCCACGATGTCCCACGTTGTCCCACGTTGTCCCACGTTGTCCCACGGTGTCCAACGATGTCCAACGGTGTCCAACGGTGTCCCACGTTGTCCCACGTTGTCCCACGTTGTCCCACGTTGTCCCACGTTGTCCCACGATGTCCCACGTTGTCCCACGTTGTCCCACGTTGTCCCACGTTGTCCCACGTTGTCCCACGTTGTCCCACGGTGTCCAACGATGTCCAACGGTGTCCAACGGTGTCCAACGGTGTCCAACGATGTCCAACGATGTCCAACGATGTCCAACGATGTCCAACGGTGTCCAACGGTGTCCCACGGTGTCCAACGGTGTCCCACGTTGTCCCACGTTGTCCCACGTTGTCCCACGTTGTCCCACGTTGTCCCACGTTGTCCCACGTTGTCCCACGTTGTCCCACGTTGTCCCACGTTGTCCCACGTTGTCCCACGTTGTCCCACGTTGTCCCACGTTGTCCCACGTTGTCCCACGTTGTCCCACGTTGTCCCACGTTGTCCCACGGTGTCCAACGATGTCCAACGGTGTCCAACGGTGTCCCACGTTGTCCGACGTTGTCCCACGTTGTCCCACGTTGTCCCACGTTGTCCCACGTTGTCCCACGTTGTCCCACGTTGTCCCACGTTGTCCCACGTTGTCCCACGGTGTCCAACGATGTCCAACGGTGTCCAACGGTGTCCAACGGTGTCCAACGGTGTCCCACGTTGTCCCACGTTGTCCCACGTTGTCCCACGGTGTCCAACGATGTCCAACGGTGTCCCATGTTGTCCCACGTTGTCCCACGTTGTCCCACGTTGTCCCACGTTGTCCGACGTTGTCCCACGTTGTCCCACGTTGTCCCACGTTGTCCCACGGTGTCCAACGATGTCCAACGATGTCCAACGGTGTCCCACGTTGTCCCACGTTGTTCCATGGTTTCCCACGTTGTCCCACGTTGTCCCACGTTGTCCCACGGTGTCCAACGATGTCCAACGGTGTCCAACGGTGTCCAACGGTGTCCAACGGTGTCCCACGTTGTCCCACGTTGTCCCACGTTGTCCCACGTTGTCCCACGTTGTCCCACGATGTCCCACGTTGTCCCACGTTGTCCCACGTTGTCCCACGATGTCCCACGTTGTCCCACGTTGTCCCACGTTGTCCCACGTTGTCCCACGATGTCCCACGTTGTCCCACGTTGTCCCACGTTGTCCCACGGTGTCCAACGATGTCCAACGGTGTCCAACGGTGTCCCACGTTGTCCCACGTTGTCCCACGTTGTCCCACGTTGTCCCACGTTGTCCCACGTTGTCCCACGTTGTCCCACGTTGTCCCACGTTGTCCCACGTTGTCCCACGTTGTCCCACGTTGTCCGACGTTGTCCCACGTTGTCCCACGTTGTCCCACGTTGTCCCACGGTGTCCAACGATGTCCAACGATGTCCAACGGTGTCCCACGTTGTCCCACGTTGTTCCATGGTTTCCCACGTTGTCCCACGTTGTCCCACGTTGTCCCACGGTGTCCAACGATGTCCAACGGTGTCCAACGGTGTCCAACGGTGTCCAACGGTGTCCCACGTTGTCCCACGTTGTCCCACGTTGTCCCACGTTGTCCCACGTTGTCCCACGATGTCCCACGTTGTCCCACGTTGTCCCACGTTGTCCCACGATGTCCCACGTTGTCCCACGTTGTCCCACGTTGTCCCACGTTGTCCCACGATGTCCCACGTTGTCCCACGTTGTCCCACGTTGTCCCACGTTGTCCCACGGTGTCCAACGATGTCCAACGGTGTCCAACGGTGTCCCACGGTGTCCAACGGTGTCCCACGTTGTCCCACGTTGTCCCACGTTGTCCCACGTTGTCCCACGTTGTCCCACGATGTCCCACGTTGTCCCACGTTGTCCCACGTTGTCCCACGTTGTCCCACGATGTCCCACGTTGTCCCACGTTGTCCCACGTTGTCCCACGTTGTCCGACGTTGTCCCACGTTGTCCCACGTTGTCCCACGTTGTCCCACGGTGTCCAACGATGTCCAACGATGTCCAACGGTGTCCCACGTTGTCCCACGTTGTTCCATGGTTTCCCACGTTGTCCCACGTTGTCCCACGTTGTCCCACGGTGTCCAACGATGTCCAACGGTGTCCAACGGTGTCCCACGTTGTCCCACGTTGTCCCACGTTGTCCCACGTTGTCCCACGATGTCCCACGTTGTCCCACGTTGTCCGACGTTGTCCCACGTTGTCCCACGTTGTCCCACGTTGTCCCACGTTGTCCCACGGTGTCCAACGATGTCCAACGGTGTCCAACGGTGTCCAACGGTGTCCAACGATGTCCAACGATGTCCAACGATGTCCAACGATGTCCAACGGTGTCCAACGGTGTCCCACGGTGTCCAACGGTGTCCCACGTTGTCCCACGTTGTCCCACGTTGTCCCACGTTGTCCCACGTTGTCCCACGTTGTCCCACGTTGTCCCACGTTGTCCCACGTTGTCCCACGTTGTCCCACGTTGTCCCACGTTGTCCCACGTTGTCCCACGTTGTCCCACGGTGTCCAACGATGTCCAACGGTGTCCAACGGTGTCCCACGGTGTCCAACGGTGTCCTACGTTGTCCCACGTTGTCCCACGTTGTCCCACGTTGTCCCACGTTGTCCCACGTTGTCCAACGATGTCCAACGGTGTCCCACGTTGTCCCACGTTGTTCCATGGTTTCCCACGTTGTCCCACGTTGTCCCACGTTGTCCCACGGTGTCCAACGATGTCCAACGATGTCCAACGGTGTCCCACGATGTCCAACGATGTCCAACGATGTCCAACGGTGTCCAACGATGTCCAACGGTGTCCAACGATGTCCAACGATGTCCAACGGTGTCCCACGATGTCCAACGATGTCCAACGATGTCCAACGGTGTCCAACGGTGTCCAACGGTGTCCCACGGTGTCCAACGGTGTCCCACGTTGTCCCACGTTGTCCCACGTTGTCCCACGTTGTCCCACGATGTCCCACGTTGTCCAACGGTGTCCAACGGTGTCCAACGATGTCCAACGATGTCCAACGGTGTCCCACGATGTCCAACGATGTCCAACGATGTCCAACGGTGTCCCACGTTGTCCCACGTTGTCCCACGTTGTCCCACGTTGTCCCACGGTGTCCAACGATGTCCAACGGTGTCCCACGTTGTCCAACGGTGTCCCACGTTGTCCCACGTTGTCCCACGTTGTCCCACGTTGTCCCACGTTGACCCACGTTGTCCCACGTTGTCCCACGTTGTCCCACGTTGTCCCACGTTGTCCCACGGTGTCCAACGATGTCCAACGGTGTCCAACGGTGTCCCACGGTGTCCAACGGTGTCCCACGTTGTCCCACGTTGTCCCACGTTGTCCCACGTTGTCCCACGTTGTCCCACGTTGTCCAACGATGTCGAACGGTGTCCCACGTTGTCCCACGTTGTTCCATGGTTTCCCACGTTGTCCCACGTTGTCCCACGTTGTCCCACGTTGTCCCACGTTGTCGCACGTTGTCCCACGGTGGCCAACGATGTCCAACGGTGTCCCACGTTGTCCCACGTTGTCCCACGTTGTCCCACGATGTCCCACGTTGTCCCACGTTGTCCCACGTTGTCCCACGTTGTCCCACGTTGTCCCACGTTGTCCCACGTTGTCCCACGTGGTCCCACGTTGTCCCACGTTGTCCCACGGTGTCCAACGATGTCCAACGGTGTCCCACGTTGTCCAACGGTGTCCCACGTTGTCCCACGTTGTCCCACGTTGTCCCACGTTGTCCCACGATGTCCCACGTTGTCCCACGTTGTCCCACGTTGTCCAACGATGTCCAACGTTGTCCCACGTTGTCCCACGTTGTCCCACGTTGTCCCACGTTGTCCCACGTTGTCCCACGTTGTCCCACGGTGTCCAACGATGTCCAACGGTGTCCAACGGTGTCCCACGGTGTCCAACGGTGTCCCACGTTGTCCCACGTTGTCCCACGTTGTCCCACGTTGTCCCACGTTGTCCCACGTTATCCCACGTTGTCCAACGATGTCCAACGGTGTCCCACGATGTCCAACGGTGTCCAACGGTGTCCCACGGTGTCCAACGGTGTCCCACGTTGTCCCACGTTGTCCCACGTTGTCCCACGTTGTCCCACGTTGTCCCACGTTGTCCCACGTTGTCCCACGTTGTCCCACGTTGTCCCACGTTGTCCCACGTTGTCCCACGTTGTCCCACGTTGTCCCACGTTGTCTCACGTTGTCCCACGTTGTCCCACGTTGTCCCACGGTGTCCAACGGTGTCCAACGATGTCCCACGTTGTCCCACGTTGTCCCACGTTGTCCCACGTTGTCCCACGATGTCCCACGTTGTCCCACGTTGTCCCACGTTGTCCCACGTTGTCCCACGTTGTCCCACGTTGTCCCACGTTGTCCGACGTTGTCCCACGTTGTCCCACGTTGTCCCACGTTGTCCCAAGGTGTCCAACGATGTCCAACGATGTCCAACGGTGTCCCACGTTGTCCCACGTTGTTCCATGGTTTCCCACGTTGTCCCACGTTGTCCCACGTTGTCCCACGGTGTCCAACGATGTCCAACGGTGTCCAACGGTGTCCAACGGTGTCCAACGGTGTCCCACGTTGTCCCACGTTGTCCCACGTTGTCCCACGTTGTCCCACGTTGTCCCACGATGTCCCACGTTGTCCCACGTTGTCCCACGTTGTCCCACGATGTCCCACGTTGTCCCACGTTGTCCCACGTTGTCCCACGTTGTCCCACGATGTCCCACGTTGTCCCACGTTGTCCCACGTTGTCCCACGGTGTCCAACGATGTCCAACGGTGTCCAACGGTGTCCCACGTTGTCCCACGTTGTCCCACGTTGTCCCACGTTGTCCCACGTTGTCCCACGTTGTCCAACGATGTCCAACGGTGTCCCACGTTGTCCCACGTTGTCCCACGTTGTCCCACGTTGTCCCACGTTGTCCCACGTTGTCCCACGTTGTCCCACGTTGTCCCACGTTGTCCCACGTTGTCCCACGTTGTCCCACGTTGTCCCACGGTGTCCAACGGTGTCCAACGATGTCCCACGTTGTCCCACGTTGTCCCACGTTGTCCCACGTTGTCCCACGATGTCCCACGTTGTCCCACGTTGTCCCACGTTGTCCCACGTTGTCCCACGTTGTCCCACGTTGTCCCACGTTGTCCCACGTTGTCCCACGTTGTCCCACGTTGTCCGACGTTGTCCCACGTTGTCCCACGTTGTCCCACGTTGTCCCACGATGTCCCACGTTGTCCCACGTTGTCCCACGTTGTCCCACGTTGTCCCACGTTGTCCCACGTTGTCCCACGTTGTCCCACGTTGTCCCACGTTGTCCCACGTTGTCCGACGTTGTCCCACGTTGTCCCACGTTGTCCAACGATGTCCAACGGTGTCCCACGTTGTCTCACGTTGTCCCACGTTGTCCCACGTTGTCCCACGGTGTCCAACGGTGTCCAACGATGTCCCACGTTGTCCCACGTTGTCCCACGTTGTCCCACGTTGTCCCACGATGTCCCACGTTGTCCCACGTTGTCCCACGTTGTCCCACGTTGTCCCACGTTGTCCCACGTTGTCCCACGTTGTCCGACGTTGTCCCACGTTGTCCCACGTTGTCCCACGTTGTCCCAAGGTGTCCAACGATGTCCAACGATGTCCAACGGTGTCCCACGTTGTCCCACGTTGTTCCATGGTTTCCCACGTTGTCCCACGTTGTCCCACGTTGTCCCACGGTGTCCAACGATGTCCAACGGTGTCCAACGGTGTCCAACGGTGTCCAACGGTGTCCCACGTTGTCCCACGTTGTCCCACGTTGTCCCACGTTGTCCCACGTTGTCCCACGGTGTCCAACGATGTCCAACGGTGTCCAACGGTGTCCCACGGTGTCCAACGGTGTCCCACGTTGTCCCACGTTGTCCCACGTTGTCCCACGTTGTCCCACGTTGTCCCACGATGTCCCACGTTGTCCCACGTTGTCCGACGTTGTCCCACGTTGTCCCACGTTGTCCCACGTTGTCCCACGTTGTCCCACGGTGTCCAACGATGTCCAACGGTGTCCAACGGTGTCCAACGGTGTCCAACGATGTCCAACGATGTCCAACGATGTCCAACGATGTCCAACGGTGTCCAACGGTGTCCCACGGTGTCCAACGGTGTCCCACGTTGTCCCACGTTGTCCCACGTTGTCCCACGTTGTCCCACGTTGTCCCACGTTGTCCCACGTTGTCCCACGTTGTCCCACGTTGTCCCACGTTGTCCCACGTTGTCCCACGTTGTCCCACGTTGTCCCACGTTGTCCCACGGTGTCCAACGATGTCCAACGGTGTCCAACGGTGTCCCACGGTGTCCAACGGTGTCCTACGTTGTCCCACGTTGTCCCACGTTGTCCCACGTTGTCCCACGTTGTCCCACGTTGTCCAACGATGTCCAACGGTGTCCCACGTTGTCCCACGTTGTTCCATGGTTTCCCACGTTGTCCCACGTTGTCCCACGTTGTCCCACGGTGTCCAACGATGTCCAACGATGTCCAACGGTGTCCCACGATGTCCAACGATGTCCAACGATGTCCAACGGTGTCCAACGATGTCCAACGGTGTCCAACGATGTCCAACGATGTCCAACGGTGTCCCACGATGTCCAACGATGTCCAACGATGTCCAACGGTGTCCAACGGTGTCCAACGGTGTCCCACGGTGTCCAACGGTGTCCCACGTTGTCCCACGTTGTCCCACGTTGTCCCACGTTGTCCCACGATGTCCCACGTTGTCCAACGGTGTCCAACGGTGTCCAACGATGTCCAACGATGTCCAACGGTGTCCCACGTTGTCCCACGTTGTCCCACGTTGTCCCACGTTGTCCCACGGTGTCCAACGATGTCCAACGGTGTCCCACGTTGTCCAACGGTGTCCCACGTTGTCCCACGTTGTCCCACGTTGTCCCACGTTGTCCCACGTTGACCCACGTTGTCCCACGTTGTCCCACGTTGTCCCACGTTGTCCCACGTTGTCCCACGGTGTCCAACGATGTCCAACGGTGTCCAACGGTGTCCCACGGTGTCCAACGGTGTCCCACGTTGTCCCACGTTGTCCCACGTTGTCCCACGTTGTCCCACGTTGTCCCACGTTGTCCAACGATGTCGAACGGTGTCCCACGTTGTCCCACGTTGTTCCATGGTTTCCCACGTTGTCCCACGTTGTCCCACGTTGTCCCACGTTGTCCCACGTTGTCGCACGTTGTCCCACGGTGGCCAACGATGTCCAACGGTGTCCCACGTTGTCCCACGTTGGCCCACGTTGTCCCACGATGTCCCACGTTGTCCCACGTTGTCCCACGTTGTCCCACGTTGTCCCACGTTGTCCCACGTTGTCCCACGTTGTCCCACGTGGTCCCACGTTGTCCCACGTTGTCCCACGGTGTCCAACGATGTCCAACGGTGTCCCACGTTGTCCAACGGTGTCCCACGTTGTCCCACGTTGTCCCACGTTGTCCCACGTTGTCCCACGATGTCCCACGTTGTCCCACGTTGTCCCACGTTGTCCCACGTTGTCCCACGTTGTCCCACGATGTCCCACGTTGTCCCACGTTGTCCCACGTTGTCCAACGATGTCCAACGTTGTCCCACGTTGTCCCACGTTGTCCCACGTTGTCCCACGTTGTCCCACGTTGTCCCACGTTGTCCCACGGTGTCCAACGATGTCCAACGGTGTCCAACGGTGTCCCACGGTGTCCAACGGTGTCCCACGTTGTCCCACGTTGTCCCACGTTGTCCCACGTTGTCCCACGTTGTCCCACGTTGTCCCACGTTGTCCCACGTTGTCCCACGTTGTCCCACGTTGTCCCACGTTGTCCCACGTTGTCCCACGGTGTCCAACGGTGTCCAACGATGTCCCACGTTGTCCCACGTTGTCCCACGTTGTCCCACGTTGTCCCACGATGTCCCACGTTGTCCCACGTTGTCCCACGTTGTCCCACGTTGTCCCACGTTGTCCCACGTTGTCCCACGTTGTCCCACGTTGTCCCACGTTGTCCGACGTTGTCCCACGTTGTCCCACGTTGTCCCACGTTGTCCCACGGTGTCCAACGATGTCCAACGATGTCCAACGGTGTCCCACGTTGTCCCACGTTGTTCCATGGTTTCCCACGTTGTCCCACGTTGTCCCACGTTGTCCCACGGTGTCCAACGATGTCCAACGGTGTCCAACGGTGTCCAACGGTGTCCAACGGTGTCCCACGTTGTCCCACGTTGTCCCACGTTGTCCCACGTTGTCCCACGTTGTCCCACGATGTCCCACGTTGTCCCACGTTGTCCCACGTTGTCCCACGATGTCCCACGTTGTCCCACGTTGTCCCACGTTGTCCCACGTTGTCCCACGATGTCCCACGTTGTCCCACGTTGTCCCACGTTGTCCCACGTTGTCCCACGGTGTCCAACGATGTCCAACGGTGTCCAACGGTGTCCCACGGTGTCCAACGGTGTCCCACGTTGTCCCACGTTGTCCCACGTTGTCCCACGTTGTCCCACGTTGTCCCACGATGTCCCACGTTGTCCCACGTTGTCCGACGTTGTCCCACGTTGTCCCACGTTGTCCCACGTTGTCCCACGGTGTCCAACGATGTCCAACGATGTCCAACGGTGTCCCACGTTGTCCCACGTTGTTCCATGGTTTCCCACGTTGTCCCACGTTGTCCCACGTTGTCCCACGGTGTCCAACGATGTCCAACGGTGTCCAACGGTGTCCAACGGTGTCCAACGGTGTCCCACGTTGTCCCACGTTGTCCCACGTTGTCCCACGTTGTCCCACGTTGTCCCACGATGTCCCACGTTGTCCCACGTTGTCCCACGTTGTCCCACGATGTCCCACGTTGTCCCACGTTGTCCCACGTTGTCCCACGTTGTCCCACGATGTCCCACGTTGTCCCACGTTGTCCCACGTTGTCCCACGGTGTCCAACGATGTCCAACGGTGTCCAACGGTGTCCCACGGTGTCCAACGGTGTCCCACGTTGTCCCACGTTGTCCCACGTTGTCCCACGTTGTCCCACGTTGTCCCACGATGTCCCACGTTGTCCCACGTTGTCCCACGTTGTCCCACGTTGTCCCACGTTGTCCCACGTTGTCCCACGGTGTCCAACGATGTCCAACGGTGTCCAACGGTGTCCAACGTTGTCCCACGTTGTCCCACGTTGTCCCACGTTGTCCCACGTTGTCCCACGTTGTCCAACGATGTCCAACGGTGTCCAACGGTGTCCCACGTTGTCCCACGTTGTCCCACGTTGTCCCACGTTGTCCCACGTTGTCCCACGTTGTCCCACGTTGTCCCACGTTGTCTCACGTTGTCCCACGTTGTCCCACGTTGTCCCACGGTGTCCAACGGTGTCCAACGATGTCCCACGTTGTCCCACGTTGTCCCACGTTGTCCCACGTTGTCCCACGGTGTCCAACGATGTCCAACGGTGTCCAACGGTGTCCAACGGTGTCCAACGGTGTCCCACGTTGTCCCACGTTGTCCCACGTTGTCCCACGTTGTCCCACGTTGTCCCACGATGTCCCACGTTGTCCCACGTTGTCCCACGTTGTCCCACGATGTCCCACGTTGTCCCACGTTGTCCCACGTTGTCCCACGTTGTCCCACGATGTCCCACGTTGTCCCACGTTGTCCCACGTTGTCCCACGTTGACCCACGTTGTCCCACGTTGTCCCACGTTGTCCCACGTTGTCCCACGTTGTCCCACGGTGTCCAACGATGTCCAACGGTGTCCAACGGTGTCCCACGGTGTCCAACGGTGTCCCACGTTGTCCCACGTTGTCCCACGTTGTCCCACGTTGTCCCACGTTGTCCCACGTTGTCCAACGATGTCGAACGGTGTCCCACGTTGTCCCACGTTGTTCCATGGTTTCCCACGTTGTCCCACGTTGTCCCACGTTGTCCCACGTTGTCCCACGTTGTCGCACGTTGTCCCACGGTGGCCAACGATGTCCAACGGTGTCCCACGTTGTCCCACGTTGGCCCACGTTGTCCCACGATGTCCCACGTTGTCCCACGTTGTCCCACGTTGTCCCACGTTGTCCCACGTTGTCCCACGTTGTCCCACGTTGTCCCACGTGGTCCCACGTTGTCCCACGTTGTCCCACGGTGTCCAACGATGTCCAACGGTGTCCCACGTTGTCCAACGGTGTCCCACGTTGTCCCACGTTGTCCCACGTTGTCCCACGTTGTCCCACGATGTCCCACGTTGTCCCACGTTGTCCCACGTTGTCCCACGTTGTCCCACGTTGTCCCACGATGTCCCACGTTGTCCCACGTTGTCCCACGTTGTCCAACGATGTCCAACGTTGTCCCACGTTGTCCCACGTTGTCCCACGTTGTCCCACGTTGTCCCACGTTGTCCCACGTTGTCCCACGGTGTCCAACGATGTCCAACGGTGTCCAACGGTGTCCCACGGTGTCCAACGGTGTCCCACGTTGTCCCACGTTGTCCCACGTTGTCCCACGTTGTCCCACGTTGTCCCACGTTGTCCCACGTTGTCCCACGTTGTCCCACGTTGTCCCACGTTGTCCCACGTTGTCCCACGTTGTCCCACGGTGTCCAACGGTGTCCAACGATGTCCCACGTTGTCCCACGTTGTCCCACGTTGTCCCACGTTGTCCCACGATGTCCCACGTTGTCCCACGTTGTCCCACGTTGTCCCACGTTGTCCCACGTTGTCCCACGTTGTCCCACGTTGTCCCACGTTGTCCCACGTTGTCCCACGTTGTCCGACGTTGTCCCACGTTGTCCCACGTTGTCCCACGTTGTCCCACGGTGTCCAACGATGTCCAACGATGTCCAACGGTGTCCCACGTTGTCCCACGTTGTTCCATGGTTTCCCACGTTGTCCCACGTTGTCCCACGTTGTCCCACGGTGTCCAACGATGTCCAACGGTGTCCAACGGTGTCCAACGGTGTCCAACGGTGTCCCACGTTGTCCCACGTTGTCCCACGTTGTCCCACGTTGTCCCACGTTGTCCCACGATGTCCCACGTTGTCCCACGTTGTCCCACGTTGTCCCACGATGTCCCACGTTGTCCCACGTTGTCCCACGTTGTCCCACGTTGTCCCACGATGTCCCACGTTGTCCCACGTTGTCCCACGTTGTCCCACGTTGTCCCACGGTGTCCAACGATGTCCAACGGTGTCCAACGGTGTCCCACGGTGTCCAACGGTGTCCCACGTTGTCCCACGTTGTCCCACGTTGTCCCACGTTGTCCCACGTTGTCCCACGATGTCCCACGTTGTCCCACGTTGTCCGACGTTGTCCCACGTTGTCCCACGTTGTCCCACGTTGTCCCACGGTGTCCAACGATGTCCAACGATGTCCAACGGTGTCCCACGTTGTCCCACGTTGTTCCATGGTTTCCCACGTTGTCCCACGTTGTCCCACGTTGTCCCACGGTGTCCAACGATGTCCAACGGTGTCCAACGGTGTCCAACGGTGTCCAACGGTGTCCCACGTTGTCCCACGTTGTCCCACGTTGTCCCACGTTGTCCCACGTTGTCCCACGATGTCCCACGTTGTCCCACGTTGTCCCACGTTGTCCCACGATGTCCCACGTTGTCCCACGTTGTCCCACGTTGTCCCACGTTGTCCCACGATGTCCCACGTTGTCCCACGTTGTCCCACGTTGTCCCACGGTGTCCAACGATGTCCAACGGTGTCCAACGGTGTCCCACGGTGTCCAACGGTGTCCCACGTTGTCCCACGTTGTCCCACGTTGTCCCACGTTGTCCCACGTTGTCCCACGATGTCCCACGTTGTCCCACGTTGTCCCACGTTGTCCCACGTTGTCCCACGTTGTCCCACGTTGTCCCACGGTGTCCAACGATGTCCAACGGTGTCCAACGGTGTCCAACGTTGTCCCACGTTGTCCCACGTTGTCCCACGTTGTCCCACGTTGTCCCACGTTGTCCAACGATGTCCAACGGTGTCCAACGGTGTCCCACGTTGTCCCACGTTGTCCCACGTTGTCCCACGTTGTCCCACGTTGTCCCACGTTGTCCCACGTTGTCCCACGTTGTCTCACGTTGTCCCACGTTGTCCCACGTTGTCCCACGGTGTCCAACGGTGTCCAACGATGTCCCACGTTGTCCCACGTTGTCCCACGTTGTCCCACGTTGTCCCACGATGTCCCACGTTGTCCCACGTTGTCCCACGTTGTCCCACGTTGTCCCACGTTGTCCCACGTTGTCCCACGTTGTCCGACGTTGTCCCACGTTGTCCCACGTTGTCCAACGATGTCCAACGGTGTCCCACGTTGTCTCACGTTGTCCCACGTTGTCCCACGTTGTCCCACGGTGTCCAACGGTGTCCAACGATGTCCCACGTTGTCCCACGTTGTCCCACGTTGTCCCACGTTGTCCCACGATGTCCCACGTTGTCCCACGTTGTCCCACGTTGTCCCACGTTGTCCCACGTTGTCCCACGTTGTCCCACGTTGTCCGACGTTGTCCCACGTTGTCCCACGTTGTCCCACGTTGTCCCAAGGTGTCCAACGATGTCCAACGATGTCCAACGGTGTCCCACGTTGTCCCACGTTGTTCCATGGTTTCCCACGTTGTCCCACGTTGTCCCACGTTGTCCCACGGTGTCCAACGATGTCCAACGGTGTCCAACGGTGTCCAACGGTGTCCAACGGTGTCCCACGTTGTCCCACGTTGTCCCACGTTGTCCCACGTTGTCCCACGTTGTCCCACGATGTCCCACGTTGTCCCACGTTGTCCCACGTTGTCCCACGATGTCCCACGTTGTCCCACGTTGTCCCACGTTGTCCCACGTTGTCCCACGATGTCCCACGTTGTCCCACGTTGTCCCACGTTGTCCCACGGTGTCCAACGATGTCCAACGGTGTCCAACGGTGTCCCACGTTGTCCCACGTTGTCCCACGTTGTCCCACGTTGTCCCACGTTGTCCCACGTTGTCCAACGATGTCCAACGGTGTCCCACGTTGTCCCACGTTGTCCCACGTTGTCCCACGTTGTCCCACGTTGTCCCACGTTGTCCCACGTTGTCCCACGTTGTCCCACGTTGTCCCACGTTGTCCCACGTTGTCCCACGTTGTCCCACGTTGTCCCACGATGTCCCACGTTGTCCCACGTTGTCCCACGTTGTCTCACGTTGTCCCACGTTGTCCCACGTTGTCCCACGGTGTCCAACGGTGTCCAACGATGTCCCACGTTGTCCCACGTTGTCCCACGTTGTCCCACGTTGTCCCACGATGTCCCACGTTGTCCCACGTTGTCCCACGTTGTCCCACGTTGTCCCACGTTGTCCCACGTTGTCCCACGTTGTCCGACGTTGTCCCACGTTGTCCCACGTTGTCCCACGTTGTCCCAAGGTGTCCAACGATGTCCAACGATGTCCAACGGTGTCCCACGTTGTCCCACGTTGTTCCATGGTTTCCCACGTTGTCCCACGTTGTCCCACGTTGTCCCACGGTGTCCAACGATGTCCAACGGTGTCCAACGGTGTCCAACGGTGTCCAACGGTGTCCCACGTTGTCCCACGTTGTCCCACGTTGTCCCACGTTGTCCCACGTTGTCCCACGATGTCCCACGTTGTCCCACGTTGTCCCACGTTGTCCCACGATGTCCCACGTTGTCCCACGTTGTCCCACGTTGTCCCACGTTGTCCCACGATGTCCCACGTTGTCCCACGTTGTCCCACGTTGTCCCACGGTGTCCAACGATGTCCAACGGTGTCCAACGGTGTCCCACGTTGTCCCACGTTGTCCCACGTTGTCCCACGTTGTCCCACGTTGTCCCACGTTGTCCAACGATGTCCAACGGTGTCCCACGTTGTCCCACGTTGTCCCACGTTGTCCCACGTTGTCCCACGTTGTCCCACGTTGTCCCACGTTGTCCCACGTTGTCCCACGTTGTCCCACGTTGTCCCACGTTGTCCCACGTTGTCCCACGGTGTCCAACGGTGTCCAACGATGTCCCACGTTGTCCCACGTTGTCCCACGTTGTCCCACGTTGTCCCACGATGTCCCACGTTGTCCCACGTTGTCCCACGTTGTCCCACGTTGTCCCACGTTGTCCCACGTTGTCCCACGTTGTCCTACGTTGTCCCACGTTGTCCCACGTTGTCCGACGTTGTCCCACGTTGTCCCACGTTGTCCCACGTTGTCCCACGGTGTCCAACGATGTCCAACGATGTCCAACGGTGTCCCACGTTGTCCCACGTTGTCCCACGTTGTCCCACGTTGTCCCACGTTGTCCCACGTTGTCCCACGATGTCCCACGTTGTCCCACGTTGTCCGACGTTGTCCCACGTTGTCCCACGTTGTCCCACGTTGTCCCACGGTGTCCAACGATGTCCAACGATGTCCAACGGTGTCCCACGTTGTCCCACGTTGTTCCATGGTTTCCCACGTTGTCCCACGTTGTCCCACGTTGTCCCACGGTGTCCAACGATGTCCAACGGTGTCCAACGGTGTCCAACGGTGTCCAACGGTGTCCCACGTTGTCCCACGTTGTCCCACGTTGTCCCACGTTGTCCCACGTTGTCCCACGATGTCCCACGTTGTCCCACGTTGTCCCACGTTGTCCCACGATGTCCCACGTTGTCCCACGTTGTCCCACGGTGTCCAACGGTGTCCAACGATGTCCCACGTTGTCCCACGTTGTCCCACGTTGTCCCACGTTGTCCCACGATGTCCCACGTTGTCCCACGTTGTCCCACGTTGTCCCACGTTGTCCCACGTTGTCCCACGTTGTCCCACGTTGTCCGACGTTGTCCCACGTTGTCCCACGTTGTCCCACGTTGTCCCAAGGTGTCCAACGATGTCCAACGATGTCCAACGGTGTCCCACGTTGTCCCACGTTGTTCCATGGTTTCCCACGTTGTCCCACGTTGTCCCACGTTGTCCCACGGTGTCCAACGATGTCCAACGGTGTCCAACGGTGTCCAACGGTGTCCAACGGTGTCCCACGTTGTCCCACGTTGTCCCACGTTGTCCCACGTTGTCCCACGTTGTCCCACGATGTCCCACGTTGTCCCACGTTGTCCCACGTTGTCCCACGATGTCCCACGTTGTCCCACGTTGTCCCACGTTGTCCCACGTTGTCCCACGATGTCCCACGTTGTCCCACGTTGTCCCACGTTGTCCCACGGTGTCCAACGATGTCCAACGGTGTCCAACGGTGTCCCACGTTGTCCCACGTTGTCCCACGTTGTCCCACGTTGTCCCACGTTGTCCCACGTTGTCCAACGATGTCCAACGGTGTCCCACGTTGTCCCACGTTGTCCCACGTTGTCCCACGTTGTCCCACGTTGTCCCACGTTGTCCCACGTTGTCCCACGTTGTCCCACGTTGTCCCACGTTGTCCCACGTTGTCCCACGTTGTCCCACGGTGTCCAACGGTGTCCAACGATGTCCCACGTTGTCCCACGTTGTCCCACGTTGTCCCACGTTGTCCCACGATGTCCCACGTTGTCCCACGTTGTCCCACGTTGTCCCACGTTGTCCCACGTTGTCCCACGTTGTCCCACGTTGTCCCACGTTGTCCCACGTTGTCCCACGTTGTCCGACGTTGTCCCACGTTGTCCCACGTTGTCCCACGTTGTCCCACGGTGTCCAACGATGTCCAACGATGTCCAACGGTGTCCCACGTTGTCCCACGTTGTTCCATGGTTTCCCACGTTGTCCCACGTTGTCCCACGTTGTCCCACGGTGTCCAACGATGTCCAACGGTGTCCAACGGTGTCCAACGGTGTCCAACGGTGTCCCACGTTGTCCCACGTTGTCCCACGTTGTCCCACGTTGTCCCACGTTGTCCCACGATGTCCCACGTTGTCCCACGTTGTCCCACGTTGTCCCACGATGTCCCACGTTGTCCCACGTTGTCCCACGTTGTCCCACGTTGTCCCACGATGTCCCACGTTGTCCCACGTTGTCCCACGGTGTCCCACGGTGTCCCACGTTGTCCCACGTTGTCCCACGTTGTCCCACGTTGTCCCACGTTGTCCCACGATGTCCCACGTTGTCCCACGTTGTCCGACGTTGTCCCACGTTGTCCCACGTTGTCCCACGTTGTCCCACGGTGTCCAACGATGTCCAACGATGTCCAACGGTGTCCCACGTTGTCCCACGTTGTTCCATGGTTTCCCACGTTGTCCCACGTTGTCCCACGTTGTCCCACGGTGTCCAACGATGTCCAACGGTGTCCAACGGTGTCCAACGGTGTCCAACGGTGTCCCACGTTGTCCCACGTTGTCCCACGTTGTCCCACGTTGTCCCACGTTGTCCCACGATGTCCCACGTTGTCCCACGTTGTCCCACGTTGTCCCACGATGTCCCACGTTGTCCCACGTTGTCCCACGTTGTCCCACGTTGTCCCACGATGTCCCACGTTGTCCCACGTTGTCCCACGTTGTCCCACGGTGTCCAACGATGTCCAACGGTGTCCAACGGTGTCCCACGGTGTCCAACGGTGTCCCACGTTGTCCCACGTTGTCCCACGTTGTCCCACGTTGTCCCACGTTGTCCCACGATGTCCCACGTTGTCCCACGTTGTCCCACGTTGTCCCACGTTGTCCCACGTTGTCCCACGTTGTCCCACGGTGTCCAACGATGTCCAACGGTGTCCAACGGTGTCCAACGTTGTCCCACGTTGTCCCACGTTGTCCCACGTTGTCCCACGTTGTCCCACGTTGTCCAACGATGTCCAACGGTGTCCAACGGTGTCCCACGTTGTCCCACGTTGTCCCACGTTGTCCCACGTTGTCCCACGTTGTCCCACGATGTCCAACGATGTCCAACGGTGTCCCACGTTGTCCCACGTTGTCCCACGTTGTCCCACGTTGTCCCACGTTGTCCCACGTTGTCCCACGTTGTCCCACGTTGTCCCACGTTGTCCCACGTTGTCCCACGTTGTCCCACGTTGTCCCACGTTGTCCGACGTTGTCCCACGTTGTCCCACGTTGTCCCACGTTGTCCCACGGTGTCCAACGATGTCCAACGATGTCCAACGGTGTCCCACGTTGTCCCACGTTGTTCCATGGTTTCCCACGTTGTCCCACGATGTCCCACGTTGTCCCACGTTGTCCCACGTTGTCCCACGATGTCCCACGTTGTCCCACGTTGTCCCACGTTGTCCCACGTTGTCCCACGATGTCCCACGTTGTCCCACGTTGTCCCACGTTGTCCCACGATGTCCCACGTTGTCCCACGTTGTCCCACGTTGTCCCACGTTGTCCCACGATGTCCCACGTTGTCCCACGTTGTCCCACGTTGTCCCACGTTGTCCCACGGTGTCCAACGATGTCCAACGGTGTCCAACGGTGTCCCACGGTGTCCAACGGTGTCCCACGTTGTCCCACGTTGTCCCACGTTGTCCCACGTTGTCCCACGTTGTCCCACGATGTCCCACGTTGTCCCACGTTGTCCGACGTTGTCCCACGTTGTCCCACGTTGTCCCACGTTGTCCCACGGTGTCCAACGATGTCCAACGATGTCCAACGGTGTCCCACGTTGTCCCACGTTGTTCCATGGTTTCCCACGTTGTCCCACGTTGTCCCACGTTGTCCCACGGTGTCCAACGATGTCCAACGGTGTCCAACGGTGTCCAACGGTGTCCAACGGTGTCCCACGTTGTCCCACTTTGTCCCACGTTGTCCCACGTTGTCCCACGTTGTCCCACGATGTCCCACGTTGTCCCACGTTGTCCCACGTTGTCCCACGATGTCCCACGTTGTCCCACGTTGTCCCACGTTGTCCCACGTTGTCCCACGATGTCCCACGTTGTCCCACGTTGTCCCACGTTGTCCCACGTTGTCCCACGGTGTCCAACGATGTCCAACGGTGTCCAACGGTGTCCCACGGTGTCCAACGGTGTCCCACGTTGTCCCACGTTGTCCCACGTTGTCCCACGTTGTCCCACGTTGTCCCACGATGTCCCACGTTGTCCCACGTTGTCCCACGTTGTCCCACGTTGTCCCACGTTGTCCCATGTTGTCCCACGGTGTCCAACGATGTCCAACGGTGTCCAACGGTGTCCAACGGTGTCCAACGATGTCCAACGATGTCCAACGATGTCCAACGGTGTCCAACGATGTCCAACGATGTCCAACGGTGTCCCACGATGTCCAACGATGTCCAACGATGTCCAACGGTGTCCAACGATGTCCAACGGTGTCCAACGATGTCCAACGATGTCCAACGGTGTCCCACGTTGTCCCACGTTGTTCCATGGTTTCCCACGTTGTCCCACGTTGTCCCACGTTGTCCCACGTTGTCCCACGTTGTCCCACGGTGTCCCACGGTGTCCAACGATGTCCAACGGTGTCCCACGTTGTCCCACGTTGTCCCACGTTGTCCCACGTTGTCCCACGTTGTCCCACGATGTCCCACGTTGTCCCACGTTGTCCCACGTTGTCCCAAGTTGTCCCACGTTGTCCCACGTTGTCCCACGTTGTCCCACGTGGTCCCACGTTGTCCCACGTTGTCCCACGGTGTCCAACGATGTCCAACGGTGTCCCACGTTGTCCAACGGTGTCCCACGTTGTCCCACGTTGTCCCACGTTGTCCCACGTTGTCCCACGTTGTCCCACGTTGTCCAACGTTGTCCAACGATGTCCAACGGTGTCCCACGTTGTCCCACGTTGTTCCATGGTTTCCCACGTTGTCCCACGTTGTCCCACGTTGTCCCACGGTGTCCAACGATGTCCAACGGTGTCCCACGTTGTCCCACGTTGTCCCACGTTGTCCCACGTTGTCCCACGTTGTCCCACGTTGTCCCACGTTGCCCCACGTTGTCCCACGTTGTCCCACGTTGTCCCACGTTGTCCCACGTTGTCCCACGTTGTCCCACGTTGTCCCACGATGTCCCATGTTGTCCCACGTTGTCCCACGTTGTCCCACGTTGTCCCACGTTGTCCCACGTTGTCCCACGTTGTCCCACGTTGTCCCACGTTGTCCCACGTTGTCCCACGTTGTCCCACGTTGTCCCACGTTGTCCCACGTTGTCCCACGATGTCCCACGTTGTCCCACGTTGTCCCACGTTGTCCCACGTTGTCCCACGGTGTCCAACGATGTCCAACGGTGTCCAACGGTGTCCCACGGTGTCCAACGGTGTCCCACGTTGTCCCACGTTGTCCCACGTTGTCCCACGTTGTCCCACGTTGTCCCACGATGTCCCACGTTGTCCGACGTTGTCCCACGTTGTCCCACGTTGTCCCACGTTGTCCCACGTTGTCCCACGTTGTCCCACGTTGTCCCACGTTGTCCGACGTTGTCCCACGTTGTCCCACGTTGTCCCACGTTGTCCCACGGTGTCCAACGATGTCCAACGATGTCCAACGGTGTCCCACGTTGTCCCACGTTGTTCCATGGTTTCCCACGTTGTCCCACGTTGTCCCACGTTGTCCCACGGTGTCCAACGATGTCCAACGGTGTCCAACGGTGTCCAACGGTGTCCAACGGTGTCCCACGTTGTCCCACGTTGTCCCACGTTGTCCCACGTTGTCCCACGTTGTCCCACGATGTCCCACGTTGTCCCACGTTGTCCCACGTTGTCCCACGATGTCCCACGTTGTCCCACGTTGTCCCACGTTGTCCCACGTTGTCCCACGATGTCCCACGTTGTCCCACGTTGTCCCACGTTGTCCCACGTTGTCCCACGGTGTCCAACGATGTCCAACGGTGTCCAACGGTGTCCCACGGTGTCCAACGGTGTCCCACGTTGTCCCACGTTGTCCCACGTTGTCCCACGTTGCCACACGTTGTCCCACGATGTCCCACGTTGTCCCACGTTGTCCGACGTTGTCCCACGTTGTCCCACGTTGTCCCACGTTGTCCCACGGTGTCCAACGATGTCCAACGATGTCCAACGGTGTCCCACGTTGTCCCACGTTGTTCCATGGTTTCCCACGTTGTCCCACGTTGTCCCACGTTGTCCCACGGTGTCCAACGATGTCCAACGGTGTCCAACGGTGTCCAACGGTGTCCAACGGTGTCCCACGGTGTCCAACGATGTCCAACGGTGTCCCACGTTGTCCAACGGTGTCCCACGTTGTCCCACGTTGTCCCACGTTGTCCCACGTTGTCCCACGTTGTCCCACGTTGTCCCACGTTGTCCCACGTTGTCCCACGTTGTCCCACGTTGTCCCACGTTGTCCCACGTTGTCCCACGTTGTCCCACGTTGTCCCACGTTGTCCCACGTTGTCCCACGGTGTCCAACGGTGTCCAACGATGTCCCACGTTGTCCCACGTTGTCCCACGTTGTCCCACGTTGTCCCACGATGTCCCACGTTGTCCCACGTTGTCCCACGTTGTCCCACGTTGTCCCACGTTGTCCCACGTTGTCCCACGTTGTCCCACGTTGTCCCACGTTGTCCCACGTTGTCCGACGTTGTCCCACGTTGTCCCACGTTGTCCCACGTTGTCCCACGGTGTCCAACGATGTCCAACGATGTCCAACGGTGTCCCACGTTGTCCCACGTTGTCCCACGTTGTCCCACGTTGTCCCACGTTGTCCCACGTTGTCCCACGATGTCCCACGTTGTCCCACGTTGTCCGACGTTGTCCCACGTTGTCCCACGTTGTCCCACGTTGTCCCACGGTGTCCAACGATGTCCAACGATGTCCAACGGTGTCCCACGTTGTCCCACGTTGTTCCATGGTTTCCCACGTTGTCCCACGTTGTCCCACGTTGTCCCACGGTGTCCAACGATGTCCAACGGTGTCCAACGGTGTCCAACGGTGTCCAACGGTGTCCCACGTTGTCCCACGTTGTCCCACGTTGTCCCACGTTGTCCCACGTTGTCCCACGATGTCCCACGTTGTCCCACGTTGTCCCACGTTGTCCCACGATGTCCCACGTTGTCCCACGTTGTCCCACGGTGTCCAACGGTGTCCAACGATGTCCCACGTTGTCCCACGTTGTCCCACGTTGTCCCACGTTGTCCCACGTTGTCCCACGTTGTCCCACGTTGTCCCACGTTGTCCCACGTTGTCCCACGTTGTCCCACGTTGTCCCACGTTGTCCGACGTTGTCCCACGTTGTCCCACGTTGTCCCACGTTGTCCCAAGGTGTCCAACGATGTCCAACGATGTCCAACGGTGTCCCACGTTGTCCCACGTTGTTCCATGGTTTCCCACGTTGTCCCACGTTGTCCCACGTTGTCCCACGGTGTCCAACGATGTCCAACGGTGTCCAACGGTGTCCAACGGTGTCCAACGGTGTCCCACGTTGTCCCACGTTGTCCCACGTTGTCCCACGTTGTCCCACGTTGTCCCACGATGTCCCACGTTGTCCCACGTTGTCCCACGTTGTCCCACGATGTCCCACGTTGTCCCACGTTGTCCCACGTTGTCCCACGTTGTCCCACGATGTCCCACGTTGTCCCACGTTGTCCCACGTTGTCCCACGGTGTCCAACGATGTCCAACGGTGTCCAACGGTGTCCCACGTTGTCCCACGTTGTCCCACGTTGTCCCACGTTGTCCCACGTTGTCCCACGTTGTCCAACGATGTCCAACGGTGTCCCACGTTGTCCCACGTTGTCCCACGTTGTCCCACGTTGTCCCACGTTGTCCCACGTTGTCCCACGTTGTCCCACGTTGTCCCACGTTGTCCCACGTTGTCCCACGTTGTCCCACGTTGTCCCACGGTGTCCAACGGTGTCCAACGATGTCCCACGTTGTCCCACGTTGTCCCACGTTGTCCCACGTTGTCCCACGATGTCCCACGTTGTCCCACGTTGTCCCACGTTGTCCCACGTTGTCCCACGTTGTCCCACGTTGTCCCACGTTGTCCCACGTTGTCCCACGTTGTCCCACGTTGTCCGACGTTGTCCCACGTTGTCCCACGTTGTCCCACGTTGTCCCACGGTGTCCAACGATGTCCAACGATGTCCAACGGTGTCCCACGTTGTCCCACGTTGTTCCATGGTTTCCCACGTTGTCCCACGTTGTCCCACGTTGTCCCACGGTGTCCAACGATGTCCAACGGTGTCCAACGGTGTCCAACGGTGTCCAACGGTGTCCCACGTTGTCCCACGTTGTCCCACGTTGTCCCACGTTGTCCCACGTTGTCCCACGATGTCCCACGTTGTCCCACGTTGTCCCACGTTGTCCCCCGATGTCCCACGTTGTCCCACGTTGTCCCACGTTGTCCCACGTTGTCCCACGATGTCCCACGTTGTCCCACGTTGTCCCACGGTGTCCAACGGTGTCCCACGTTGTCCCACGTTGTCCCACGTTGTCCCACGTTGTCCCACGTTGTCCCACGATGTCCCACGTTGTCCCACGTTGTCCGACGTTGTCCCACGTTGTCCCACGTTGTCCCACGTTGTCCCACGGTGTCCAACGATGTCCAACGATGTCCAACGGTGTCCCACGTTGTCCCACGTTGTTCCATGGTTTCCCACGTTGTCCCACGTTGTCCCACGTTGTCCCACGGTGTCCAACGATGTCCAACGGTGTCCAACGGTGTCCAACGGTGTCCAACGGTGTCCCACGTTGTCCCACGTTGTCCCACGTTGTCCCACGTTGTCCCACGTTGTCCCACGATGTCCCACGTTGTCCCACGTTGTCCCACGTTGTCCCACGATGTCCCACGTTGTCCCACGTTGTCCCACGTTGTCCCACGTTGTCCCACGATGTCCCACGTTGTCCCACGTTGTCCCACGTTGTCCCACGGTGTCCAACGATGTCCAACGGTGTCCAACGGTGTCCCACGGTGTCCAACGGTGTCCCACGTTGTCCCACGTTGTCCCACGTTGTCCCACGTTGTCCCACGTTGTCCAACGGTGTCCCACGTTGTCCCACGTTGTCCCACGTTGTCCCACGTTGTCCCACGTTGTCCCACGTTGTCCCACGGTGTCCAACGATGTCCAACGGTGTCCAACGGTGTCCAACGTTGTCCCACGTTGTCCCACGTTGTCCCACGTTGTCCCACGTTGTCCCACGTTGTCCAACGATGTCCAACGGTGTCCAACGGTGTCCCACGTTGTCCCACGTTGTCCCACGTTGTCCCACGTTGTCCCACGTTGTCCCACGATGTCCAACGATGTCCAACGGTGTCCCACGTTGTCCCACGTTGTCCCACGTTGTCCCACGTTGTCCCACGTTGTCCCACGTTGTCCCACGTTGTCCCACGTTGTCCCACGTTGTCCCACGTTGTCCCACGTTGTCCCACGTTGTCCCACGTTGTCCGACGTTGTCCCACGTTGTCCCACGTTGTCCCACGTTGTCCCACGGTGTCCAACGATGTCCAACGATGTCCAACGGTGTCCCACGTTGTCCCACGTTGTTCCATGGTTTCCCACGTTGTCCCACGATGTCCCACGTTGTCCCACGTTGTCCAACGTTGTCCCACGATGTCCCACGTTGTCCCACGTTGTCCCACGTTGTCCCACGTTGTCCCACGATGTCCCACGTTGTCCCACGTTGTCCCACGTTGTCCCACGATGTCCCACGTTGTCCCACGTTGTCCCACGTTGTCCCACGTTGTCCCACGATGTCCCACGTTGTCCCACGTTGTCCCACGTTGTCCCACGTTGTCCCACGGTGTCCAACGATGTCCAACGGTGTCCAACGGTGTCCCACGGTGTCCAACGGTGTCCCACGTTGTCCCACGTTGTCCCACGTTGTCCCACGTTGTCCCACGTTGTCCCACGATGTCCCACGTTGTCCCACGTTGTCCGACGTTGTCCCACGTTGTCCCACGTTGTCCCACGTTGTCCCACGGTGTCCAACGATGTCCAACGATGTCCAACGGTGTCCCACGTTGTCCCACGTTGTTCCATGGTTTCCCACGTTGTCCCACGTTGTCCCACGTTGTCCCACGGTGTCCAACGATGTCCAACGGTGTCCAACGGTGTCCAACGGTGTCCAACGGTGTCCCACGTTGTCCCACTTTGTCCCACGTTGTCCCACGTTGTCCCACGTTGTCCCACGATGTCCCACGTTGTCCCACGTTGTCCCACGTTGTCCCACGATGTCCCACGTTGTCCCACGTTGTCCCACGTTGTCCCACGTTGTCCCACGATGTCCCACGTTGTCCCACGTTGTCCCACGTTGTCCCACGTTGTCCCACGGTGTCCAACGATGTCCAACGGTGTCCAACGGTGTCCCACGGTGTCCAACGGTGTCCCACGTTGTCCCACGTTGTCCCACGTTGTCCCACGTTGTCCCACGTTGTCCCACGATGTCCCACGTTGTCCCACGTTGTCCCACGTTGTCCCACGTTGTCCCACGTTGTCCCATGTTGTCCCACGGTGTCCAACGATGTCCAACGGTGTCCAACGGTGTCCAACGGTGTCCAACGATGTCCAACGATGTCCAACGATGTCCAACGGTGTCCAACGATGTCCAACGATGTCCAACGGTGTCCCACGATGTCCAACGATGTCCAACGATGTCCAACGGTGTCCAACGATGTCCAACGGTGTCCAACGATGTCCAACGATGTCCAACGGTGTCCCACGTTGTCCCACGTTGTTCCATGGTTTCCCACGTTGTCCCACGTTGTCCCACGTTGTCCCACGTTGTCCCACGTTGTCCCACGGTGTCCCACGGTGTCCAACGATGTCCAACGGTGTCCCACGTTGTCCCACGTTGTCCCACGTTGTCCCACGTTGTCCCACGTTGTCCCACGATGTCCCACGTTGTCCCACGTTGTCCCACGTTGTCCCAAGTTGTCCCACGTTGTCCCACGTTGTCCCACGTTGTCCCACGTGGTCCCACGTTGTCCCACGTTGTCCCACGGTGTCCAACGATGTCCAACGGTGTCCCACGTTGTCCAACGGTGTCCCACGTTGTCCCACGTTGTCCCACGTTGTCCCACGTTGTCCCACGTTGTCCCACGTTGTCCCACGTTGTCCAACGATGTCCAACGGTGTCCCACGTTGTCCCACGTTGTTCCATGGTTTCCCACGTTGTCCCACGTTGTCCCACGTTGTCCCACGGTGTCCAACGATGTCCAACGGTGTCCCACGTTGTCCCACGTTGTCCCACGTTGTCCCACGTTGTCCCACGTTGTCCCACGTTGTCCCACGTTGCCCCACGTTGTCCCACGTTGTCCCACGTTGTCCCACGTTGTCCCACGTTGTCCCACGTTGTCCCACGTTGTCCCACGATGTCCCATGTTGTCCCACGTTGTCCCACGTTGTCCCACGTTGTCCCACGTTGTCCCACGTTGTCCCACGTTGTCCCACGTTGTCCCACGTTGTCCCACGTTTTCCCACGTTGTCCCACGTTGTCCCACGTTGTCCCACGTTGTCCCACGATGTCCCACGTTGTCCCACGTTGTCCCACGTTGTCCCACGTTGTCCCACGGTGTCCAACGATGTCCAACGGTGTCCAACGGTGTCCCACGGTGTCCCACGGTGTCCCACGTTGTCCCACGTTGTCCCACGTTGTCCCACGTTGTCCCACGTTGTCCCACGATGTCCCACGTTGTCCGACGTTGTCCCACGTTGTCCCACGTTGTCCCACGTTGTCCCACGTTGTCCCACGTTGTCCCACGTTGTCCCACGTTGTCCGACGTTGTCCCACGTTGTCCCACGTTGTCCCACGTTGTCCCACGGTGTCCAACGATGTCCAACGATGTCCAACGGTGTCCCACGTTGTCCCACGTTGTTCCATGGTTTCCCACGTTGTCCCACGTTGTCCCACGTTGTCCCACGGTGTCCAACGATGTCCAACGGTGTCCAACGGTGTCCAACGGTGTCCAACGGTGTCCCACGTTGTCCCACGTTGTCCCACGTTGTCCCACGTTGTCCCACGTTGTCCCACGATGTCCCACGTTGTCCCACGTTGTCCCACGTTGTCCCACGATGTCCCACGTTGTCCCACGTTGTCCCACGTTGTCCCACGTTGTCCCACGATGTCCCACGTTGTCCCACGTTGTCCCACGTTGTCCCACGTTGTCCCACGGTGTCCAACGATGTCCAACGGTGTCCAACGGTGTCCCACGGTGTCCAACGGTGTCCCACGTTGTCCCACGTTGTCCCACGTTGTCCCACGTTGCCACACGTTGTCCCACGATGTCCCACGTTGTCCCACGTTGTCCGACGTTGTCCCACGTTGTCCCACGTTGTCCCACGTTGTCCCACGGTGTCCAACGATGTCCAACGATGTCCAACGGTGTCCCACGTTGTCCCACGTTGTTCCATGGTTTCCCACGTTGTCCCACGTTGTCCCACGTTGTCCCACGGTGTCCAACGATGTCCAACGGTGTCCAACGGTGTCCAACGGTGTCCAACGGTGTCCCACGGTGTCCAACGATGTCCAACGGTGTCCCACGTTGTCCAACGGTGTCCCACGTTGTCCCACGTTGTCCCACGTTGTCCCACGTTGTCCCACGTTGTCCCACGTTGTCCCACGTTGTCCCACGTTGTCCCACGGTGTCCAACGATGTCCAACGGTGTCCAACGGTGTCCAACGGTGTCCAACGGTGTCCAACGGTGTCCCACGTTGTCCCACGTAGTCCCACGTTGTCCAACGATGTCCAACGGTGTCCCACGTTGTCCCACGTTGTCCCACGTTGTCCCACGATGTCCCACGTTGTCCCACGTTGTCCCACGTTGTCCCACGTTGTCCCACGATGTCCCACGTTGTCCCACGTTGTCCCACGTTGTCCCACGTTGTCCCACGTTGTCCCACGGTGTCCAACGATGTCCAACGGTGTCCCACGGTGTCCCACGGTGTCCAACGGTGTCCCACGTTGTCCCACGTTGTCCCACGTTGTCCCACGTTGCCCCACGTTGTCCCACGATGTCCCACGTTGTCCCACGTTGTCCGACGTTGTCCCACGTTGTCCCACGTTGTCCCACGTTGTCCCACGGTGTCCAACGATGTCCAACGATGTCCAACGGTGTCCCACGTTGTCCCACGTTGTCCCATGGTTTCCCACGTTGTCCCACGTTGTCCCACGTTGTCCCACGGTGTCCAACGATGTCCCACGGTGTCCAACGGTGTCCAACGGTGTCCAACGGTGTCCCACGGTGTCCAACGATGTCCAACGGTGTCCCACGTTGTCCAACGGAGTCCCACGTTGTCCCACGTTGTCCCACGTTGTCCCACGTTGTCCCACGTTGTCCCACGTTGTCCCACGTTGTCCCACGTTGTCCCACGTTGTCCCGCGTTGTCCCACGGTGTCCAACGATGTCCAACGGTGTCCAACGGTGTCCCACGGTGTCCAACGGTGTCCCACGTTGTCCCACGTTGTCCCACGTTGTCCCACGTTGTCCCACGTTGTCCCACGTTGTCCAACGATGTCCAACGGTGTCCCACGTTGTCCCACGTTGTTCCATGGTTTCCCACGTTGTCCCACGTTGTCCCACGTTGTCCCACGTTGTCCCACGTTGTCCCACGGTGTCCCACGGTGTCCAACGATGTCCAACGGTGTCCCACGTTGTCCCACGTTGTCCCACGATGTCCCACGTTGTCCCACGTTGTCCCACGTTGTCCCACGTTGTCCCACGTTGTCCCACGTTGTCCCACGTGGTCCCACGTTGTCCCACGTTGTCCCACGGTGTCCAACGATGTCCAACGGTGTCCCACGTTGTCCAACGGTGTCCCACGTTGTCCCACGTTGTCCCACGTTGTCCCACGTTGTCCCACGATGTCCCACGTTGTCCCACGTTGTCCCACGTTGTCCCACGTTGTCCCACGTTGTCCCACGGTGTCCAACGATGTCCCACGTTGTCCCACGTTGTCCCACGTTGTCCCACGTTGTCCCACGATGTCCCACGTTGTCCCACGTTGTCCCACGTTGTCCCACGTTGTCCCACGTTGTCCCACGTTGTCCAACGATGTCCAACGGTGTCCCACGTTGTCCCACGTTGTTCCATGGTTTCCCACGTTGTCCCACGTTGTCCCACGTTGTCCCACGGTGTCCAACGATGTCCAACGGTGTCCAACGGTGTCCAACGGTGTCCAACGGTGTCCCACGTTGTCCCACGTTGTCCCACGTTGTCCCACGGTGTCCAACGATGTCCAACGGTGTCCCACGTTGTCCCACGTTGGCCCACGTTGTCCCACGTTGTCCCACGTTGTCCCACGTTGTCCCACGTTGTCCCACGTTGTCCCACGTTGTCCCACGTTGTCCCACGGTGTCCAACGGTGTCCAACGGTGTCCAACGGTGTCCCACGTTGTCCCACGTTGTCCCACGGTGTCCAACGATGTGCAACGGTGTCCCACGTTGTCCCACGTTGGCCCACGTTGTCCCACGTTGTCCCACGTTGTCCCACGATGTCCCACGTTGTCCCACGTTGTCCCACGTTGTCCCACGTTGTCCCACGTTGTCCCACGTTGTCCCACGTTGTCCCACGTTGTCCCACGTTGTCCCACGATGTCCCACGTTGTCCCACGTTGTCCCACGTTGTCCCACGTTGTCCCACGTTGTCCCACGTTGTCCCACGTTGTCCCACGTTGTCCCACGTTGTCCCACGGTGTCCAACGGTGTCCAACGGTGTCCCACGGTGTCCCACGTTGTCCCACGTTGTCCCACGTTGTCCCACGTTGTCACACGTTGTCCCACGTTGTCCCACGTTGTCCCACGTTGTCCCACGTTGTCCCACGTTGTCCAACGATGTCCAACGGTGTCCCACGTTGTCCCACGTTGTTCCATGGTTTCCCACGTTGTCCCACGTTGTCCCACGTTGTCCCACGGTGTCCAACGATGTCCAACGGTGTCCAACGGTGTCCAACGGTGTCCAACGGTGTCCCACGTTGTCCCACGTTGTCCCACGTTGTCCCACGGTGTCCAACGATGTCCAACGGTGTCCCACGTTGTCCCACGTTGTCCCACGACGTCCCACGTTGTCCCACGTTGTCCCACGTTGTCCCACGTTGTCCAACGTTGTCCCACGTTGTCCCACGTTGTCCCACGTTGTCCCACGTTGTCCCACGTTGTCCCACGGTGTCCAACGATGTCCAACGGTGTCCAACGGTGTCCCACGTTGTCCCACGTTGTCCCACGTTGTCCCACGTTGTCCCACGTTGTCCCACGTTGTCCAACGATGTCCAACGGTGTCCCACGTTGTCCCACGTTGTCCCACGTTGTCCCACGTTGTCCCACGTTGTCCCACGTTGTCCCACGTTGTCCCACGTTGTCCCACGTGGTCCCACGTTGTCCCACGTTGTCCCACGTTGTCCCACGTTGTCCCACGGTGTCCAACGATGTCCAACGGTGTCCAACGGTGTCCCACGGTGTCCAACGGTGTCCCACGTTGTCCCACGTTGTCCCACGTTGTCCCACGTTGTCCCACGTTGTCCCACGTTGTCCCACGTTGTCCCACGTTGTCCCACGTTGTCCCACGTTGTCCCACGTTGTCCCACGTTGTCCCACGTTGTCCCACGTTGTCCCACGGTGTCCCACGGTGTCCAACGATGTCCAACGGTGTCCCACGTTGTCCCACGTTGTCCCACGATGTCCCACGTTGTCCCACGTTGTCCCACGTTGTCCCACGTTGTCCCACGTTGTCCCACGTTGTCCCACGTTGTCCCACGTTGTCCCACGTTGTCCCACGTTGTCCCACGTTGTCCCACGGTGTCCAACGATGTCCAACGGTGTCCCACGTTGTCCAACGGTGTCCCACGTTGTCCCACGTTGTCCCACGTTGTCCCACGTTGTCCCACGATGTCCCACGTTGTCCCACGTTGTCCCACGTTGTCCCACGTTGTCCCACGTTGTCCCACGTTGTCCCACGTTGTCCCACGTTGTCCCACGTTGTCCCACGTTGTCCCACGTTGTCCCACGTTGTCCCACGGTGTCCAACGATGTCCAACGGTGTCCAACGGTGTCCCACGGTGTCCAACGGTGTCCCACGTTGTCCCACGTTGTCCCACGTTGTCCCACGTTGTCCCACGTTGTCCCACGTTGTCCCACGTTGTCCAACGATGTCCAACGGTGTCCCACGTTGTCCCACGTTGTTCCATGGTTTCCCACGTTGTCCCACGTTGTCCCACGTTGTCCCACGGTGTCCAACGATGTCCAACGGTGTCCAACGGTGTCCAACGGTGTCCCACGTTGTCCCACGTTGTCCCACGTTGTCCCACGGTGTCCAACGATGTCCAACGGTGTCCAACGGTGTCCCACGTTGTCCCACGTTGTCCCACGTTGTCCCACGTTTTCCCACGTTGTCCCACGTTGTCCCACGGTGTCCAACGTTGTCCAACGATGTCCAACGGTGTCCCACGTTGTCCCACGTTGTTCCATGGTTTCCCACGTTGTCCCACGTTGTCCCACGTTGTCCCACGGTGTCCAACGATGTCCAACGGTGTCCAACGGTGTCCAACGGTGTCCAACGGTGTCCCACGTTGTCCCACGTTGTCCCACGTTGTCCCACGTTGTCCCACGTTGTCCCACGGTGTCCAACGATGTCCAACGATGTCCAACGGTGTCCCACGTTGTCCCACGTTGTTCCATGGTTTCCCACGTTGTCCCACGTTGTCCCACGTTGTCCCACGGTGTCCAACGATGTCCAACGGTGTCCAACGGTGTCCAACGGTGTCCAACGGTGTCCCACGTTGTCCCACTTTGTCCCACGTTGTCCCACGTTGTCCCACGTTGTCCCACGATGTCCCACGTTGTCCCACGTTGTCCCACGTTGTCCCACGATGTCCCACGTTGTCCCACGTTGTCCCACGTTGTCCCACGTTGTCCCACGATGTCCCACGTTGTCCCACGTTGTCCCACGTTGTCCCACGTTGTCCCACGGTGTCCAACGATGTCCAACGGTGTCCAACGGTGTCCCACGGTGTCCAACGGTGTCCCACGTTGTCCCACGTTGTCCCACGTTGTCCCACGTTGTCCCACGTTGTCCCACGATGTCCCACGTTGTCCCACGTTGTCCCACGTTGTCCCACGTTGTCCCACGTTGTCCCATGTTGTCCCACGGTGTCCAACGATGTCCAACGGTGTCCAACGGTGTCCAACGGTGTCCAACGATGTCCAACGATGTCCAACGATGTCCAACGGTGTCCAACGATGTCCAACGATGTCCAACGGTGTCCCACGATGTCCAACGATGTCCAACGATGTCCAACGGTGTCCAACGATGTCCAACGGTGTCCAACGATGTCCAACGATGTCCAACGGTGTCCCACGTTGTCCCACGTTGTTCCATGGTTTCCCACGTTGTCCCACGTTGTCCCACGTTGTCCCACGTTGTCCCACGTTGTCCCACGGTGTCCCACGGTGTCCAACGATGTCCAACGGTGTCCCACGTTGTCCCACGTTGTCCCACGTTGTCCCACGTTGTCCCACGTTGTCCCACGATGTCCCACGTTGTCCCACGTTGTCCCACGTTGTCCCAAGTTGTCCCACGTTGTCCCACGTTGTCCCACGTTGTCCCACGTGGTCCCACGTTGTCCCACGTTGTCCCACGGTGTCCAACGATGTCCAACGGTGTCCCACGTTGTCCAACGGTGTCCCACGTTGTCCCACGTTGTCCCACGTTGTCCCACGTTGTCCCACGTTGTCCCACGTTGTCCAACGTTGTCCAACGATGTCCAACGGTGTCCCACGTTGTCCCACGTTGTTCCATGGTTTCCCACGTTGTCCCACGTTGTCCCACGTTGTCCCACGGTGTCCAACGATGTCCAACGGTGTCCCACGTTGTCCCACGTTGTCCCACGTTGTCCCACGTTGTCCCACGTTGTCCCACGTTGTCCCACGTTGCCCCACGTTGTCCCACGTTGTCCCACGTTGTCCCACGTTGTCCCACGTTGTCCCACGTTGTCCCACGTTGTCCCACGATGTCCCATGTTGTCCCACGTTGTCCCACGTTGTCCCACGTTGTCCCACGTTGTCCCACGTTGTCCCACGTTGTCCCACGTTGTCCCACGTTGTCCCACGTTGTCCCACGTTGTCCCACGTTGTCCCACGTTGTCCCACGTTGTCCCACGATGTCCCACGTTGTCCCACGTTGTCCCACGTTGTCCCACGTTGTCCCACGGTGTCCCACGGTGTCCAACGGTGTCCCACGGTGTCCCACGGTGTCCAACGGTGTCCCACGTTGTCCCACGTTGTCCCACGTTGTCCCACGTTGTCCCACGTTGTCCCACGATGTCCCACGTTGTCCGACGTTGTCCCACGTTGTCCCACGTTGTCCCACGTTGTCCCACGTTGTCCCACGTTGTCCCACGTTGTCCCACGTTGTCCGACGTTGTCCCACGTTGTCCCACGTTGTCCCACGTTGTCCCACGGTGTCCAACGATGTCCAACGATGTCCAACGGTGTCCCACGTTGTCCCACGTTGTTCCATGGTTTCCCACGTTGTCCCACGTTGTCCCACGTTGTCCCACGGTGTCCAACGATGTCCAACGGTGTCCAACGGTGTCCAACGGTGTCCAACGGTGTCCCACGTTGTCCCACGTTGTCCCACGTTGTCCCACGTTGTCCCACGTTGTCCCACGATGTCCCACGTTGTCCCACGTTGTCCCACGTTGTCCCACGATGTCCCACGTTGTCCCACGTTGTCCCACGTTGTCCCACGTTGTCCCACGATGTCCCACGTTGTCCCACGTTGTCCCACGTTGTCCCACGTTGTCCCACGGTGTCCAACGATGTCCAACGGTGTCCAACGGTGTCCCACGGTGTCCAACGGTGTCCCACGTTGTCCCACGTTGTCCCACGTTGTCCCACGTTGCCACACGTTGTCCCACGATGTCCCACGTTGTCCCACGTTGTCCGACGTTGTCCCACGTTGTCCCACGTTGTCCCACGTTGTCCCACGGTGTCCAACGATGTCCAACGATGTCCAACGGTGTCCCACGTTGTCCCACGTTGTTCCATGGTTTCCCACGTTGTCCCACGTTGTCCCACGTTGTCCCACGGTGTCCAACGATGTCCAACGGTGTCCAACGGTGTCCAACGGTGTCCAACGGTGTCCCACGGTGTCCAACGATGTCCAACGGTGTCCCACGTTGTCCAACGGTGTCCCACGTTGTCCCACGTTGTCCCACGTTGTCCCACGTTGTCCCACGTTGTCCCACGTTGTCCCACGTTGTCCCACGTTGTCCCACGGTGTCCAACGATGTCCAACGGTGTCCAACGGTGTCCAACGGTGTCCAACGGTGTCCAACGGTGTCCCACGTTGTCCCACGTAGTCCCACGTTGTCCAACGATGTCCAACGGTGTCCCACGTTGTCCCACGTTGTCCCACGTTGTCCCACGATGTCCCACGTTGTCCCACGTTGTCCCACGTTGTCCCACGTTGTCCCACGATGTCCCACGTTGTCCCACGTTGTCCCACGTTGTCCCACGTTGTCCCACGGTGTCCCACGGTGTCCAACGATGTCCAACGGTGTCCCACGGTGTCCCACGGTGTCCAACGGTGTCCCACGTTGTCCCACGTTGTCCCACGTTGTCCCACGTTGTCCCACGTTGTCCCACGATGTCCCACGTTGTCCCACGTTGTCCGACGTTGTCCCACGTTGTCCCACGTTGTCCCACGTTGTCCCACGGTGTCCAACGATGTCCAACGATGTCCAACGGTGTCCCACGTTGTCCCACGTTGTTCCATGGTTTCCCACGTTGTCCCACGTTGTCCCACGTTGTCCCACGGTGTCCAACGATGTCCAACGGTGTCCAACGGTGTCCAACGGTGTCCAACGGTGTCCCACGGTGTCCAACGATGTCCAACGGTGTCCCACGTTGTCCAACGGAGTCCCACGTTGTCCCACGTTGTCCCACGTTGTCCCACGTTGTCCCACGTTGTCCCACGTTGTCCCACGTTGTCCCACGTTGTCCCACGTTGTCCCGCGTTGTCCCACGGTGTCCAACGATGTCCAACGGTGTCCAACGGTGTCCCACGGTGTCCAACGGTGTCCCACGTTGTCCCACGTTGTCCCACGTTGTCCCACGTTGTCCCACGTTGTCCCACGTTGTCCAACGATGTCCAACGGTGTCCCACGTTGTCCCACGTTGTTCCATGGTTTCCCACGTTGTCCCACGTTGTCCCACGTTGTCCCACGTTGTCCCACGTTGTCCCACGGTGTCCCACGGTGTCCAACGATGTCCAACGGTGTCCCACGTTGTCCCACGTTGTCCCACGATGTCCCACGTTGTCCCACGTTGTCCCACGTTGTCCCACGTTGTCCCACGTTGTCCCACGTTGTCCCACGTGGTCCCACGTTGTCCCACGTTGTCCCACGGTGTCCAACGATGTCCAACGGTGTCCCACGTTGTCCAACGGTGTCCCACGTTGTCCCACGTTGTCCCACGTTGTCCCACGTTGTCCCACGATGTCCCACGTTGTCCCACGTTGTCCCACGTTGTCCCACGTTGTCCCACGTTGTCCCACGGTGTCCAACGATGTCCCACGTTGTCCCACGTTGTCCCACGTTGTCCCACGTTGTCCCACGATGTCCAACGGTGTCCCACGTTGTCCCACGTTGTCCCACGTTGTCCCACGGTGTCCAACGATGTCCAACGGTGTCCCACGTTGTCCCACGTTGGCCCACGTTGTCCCACGTTGTCCCACGTTGTCCCACGTTGTCCCACGTTGTCCCACGTTGTCCCACGTTGTCCCACGTTGTCCCACGGTGTCCAACGGTGTCCAACGGTGTCCAACGGTGTCCCACGTTGTCCCACGTTGTCCCACGGTGTCCAACGATGTGCAACGGTGTCCCACGTTGTCCCACGTTGGCCCACGTTGTCCCACGTTGTCCCACGTTGTCCCACGATGTCCCACGTTGTCCCACGTTGTCCCACGTTGTCCCACGTTGTCCCACGTTGTCCCACGTTGTCCCACGTTGTCCCACGTTGTCCCACGTTGTCCCACGATGTCCCACGTTGTCCCACGTTGTCCCACGTTGTCCCACGTTGTCCCACGTTGTCCCACGTTGTCCCACGTTGTCCCACGTTGTCCCACGTTGTCCCACGTTGTTCCATGGTTTCCCACGTTGTCCCACGTTGTCCCACGTTGTCCCACGGTGTCCAACGATGTCCAACGGTGTCCAACGGTGTCCAACGGTGTCCAACGGTGTCCCACGTTGTCCCACGTTGTCCCACGTTGTCCCACGGTGTCCAACGATGTCCAACGGTGTCCCACGTTGTCCCACGTTGTCCCACGACGTCCCACGTTGTCCCACGTTGTCCCACGTTGTCCCACGTTGTCCAACGTTGTCCCACGTTGTCCCACGTTGTCCCACGTTGTCCCACGTTGTCCCACGTTGTCCCACGGTGTCCAACGATGTCCAACGGTGTCCAACGGTGTCCCACGTTGTCCCACGTTGTCCCACGTTGTCCCACGTTGTCCCACGTTGTCCCACGTTGTCCAACGATGTCCAACGGTGTCCCACGTTGTCCCACGTTGTCCCACGTTGTCCCACGTTGTCCCACGTTGTCCCACGTTGTCCCACGTTGTCCCACGTTGTCCCACGTGGTCCCACGTTGTCCCACGTTGTCCCACGTTGTCCCACGTTGTCCCACGGTGTCCAACGATGTCCAACGGTGTCCAACGGTGTCCCACGGTGTCCAACGGTGTCCCACGTTGTCCCACGTTGTCCCACGGTGTCCAACGATGTCCAACGGTGTCCAACGGTGTCCCACGTTGTCCCACGTTGTCCCACGTTGTCCCACGTTGTCCCACGTTGTCCCACGTTGTCCAACGATGTCCAACGGTGTCCCACGTTGTCCCACGTTGTCCCACGTTGTCCCACGTTGTCCCACGTTGTCCCACGTTGTCCCACGTTGTCCCACGTTGTCCCACGTGGTCCCACGTTGTCCCACGTTGTCCCACGTTGTCCCACGTTGTCCCACGGTGTCCAACGATGTCCAACGGTGTCCAACGGTGTCCAACGGTGTCCAACGGTGTCCCACGTTGTCCCACGTTGTCCCACGTTGTCCCACGGTGTCCAACGATGTCCAACGGTGTCCCACGTTGTCCCACGTTGTCCCACGACGTCCCACGTTGTCCCACGTTGTCCCACGTTGTCCCACGTTGTCCAACGTTGTCCCACGTTGTCCCACGTTGTCCCACGTTGTCCCACGTTGTCCCACGTTGTCCCACGGTGTCCAACGATGTCCAACGGTGTCCAACGGTGTCCCACGTTGTCCCACGTTGTCCCACGTTGTCCCACGTTGTCCCACGTTGTCCCACGTTGTCCAACGATGTCCAACGGTGTCCCACGTTGTCCCACGTTGTCCCACGTTGTCCCACGTTGTCCCACGTTGTCCCACGTTGTCCCACGTTGTCCCACGTTGTCCCACGTGGTCCCACGTTGTCCCACGTTGTCCCACGTTGTCCCACGTTGTCCCACGGTGTCCAACGATGTCCAACGGTGTCCAACGGTGTCCCACGGTGTCCAACGGTGTCCCACGTTGTCCCACGTTGTCCCACGTTGTCCCACGTTGTCCCACGTTGTCCCACGTTGTCCCACGTTGTCCCACGTTGTCCCACGTTGTCCCACGTTGTCCCACGTTGTCCCACGTTGTCCCACGTTGTCCCACGTTGTCCCACGGTGTCCCACGGTGTCCAACGATGTCCAACGGTGTCCCACGTTGTCCCACGTTGTCCCACGATGTCCCACGTTGTCCCACGTTGTCCCACGTTGTCCCACGTTGTCCCACGTTGTCCCACGTTGTCCCACGTTGTCCCACGTTGTCCCACGTTGTCCCACGGTGTCCCACGTTGTCCCACGGTGTCCAACGATGTCCAACGGTGTCCCACGTTGTCCAACGGTGTCCCACGTTGTCCCACGTTGTCCCACGTTGTCCCACGTTGTCCCACGATGTCCCACGTTGTCCCACGTTGTCCCACGTTGTCCCACGTTGTCCCACGTTGTCCCACGTTGTCCCACGTTGTCCCACGTTGTCCCACGTTGTCCCACGTTGTCCCACGTTGTCCCACGGTGTCCAACGATGTCCAACGGTGTCCAACGGTGTCCCACGGTGTCCAACGGTGTCCCACGTTGTCCCACGTTGTCCCACGTTGTCCCACGTTGTCCCACGTTGTCCCACGTTGTCCCACGTTGTCCAACGATGTCCAACGGTGTCCCACGTTGTCCCACGTTGTTCCATGGTTTCCCACGTTGTCCCACGTTGTCCCACGTTGTCCCACGGTGTCCAACGATGTCCAACGGTGTCCAACGGTGTCCAACGGTGTCCCACGTTGTCCCACGTTGTCCCACGTTGTCCCACGGTGTCCAACGATGTCCAACGGTGTCCAACGGTGTCCCACGTTGTCCCACGTTGTCCCACGTTGTCCCACGTTTTCCCACGTTGTCCCACGTTGTCCCACGGTGTCCAACGATGTCCAACGATGTCCAACGGTGTCCCACGTTGTCCCACGTTGTTCCATGGTTTCCCACGTTGTCCCACGTTGTCCCACGTTGTCCCACGGTGTCCAACGATGTCCAACGGTGTCCAACGGTGTCCAACGGTGTCCAACGGTGTCCCACGTTGTCCCACGTTGTCCCACGTTGTCCCACGTTGTCCCACGTTGTCCCACGTTGTCCCACGTTGTCCCACGTTGTCCCACGTTGTCCCACGTTGTCCCACGTGGTCCCACGTTGTCCCACGTTGTCCCACGGTGTCCAACGATGTCCAACGGTGTCCCACGTTGTCCAACGGTGTCCCACGTTGTCCCACGTTGTCCCACGTTGTCCCACGTTGTCCCACGATGTCCCACGTTGTCCCACGTTGTCCCACGTTGTCCCACGTTGTCCCACGTTGTCCCACGGTGTCCAACGATGTCCAACGGTGTCCCACGTTGTCCCACGTTGTCCCACGATGTCCCACGTTGTCCCACGTTGTCCCACGTTGTCCCACGTTGTCCAACGTTGTCCCACGTTGTCCCACGTTGTCCCACGTTGTCCCACGTTGTCCCACGTTGTCCCACGGTGTCCAACGATGTCCAACGGTGTCCAACGGTGTCCCACGTTGTCCCACGTTGTCCCACGTTGTCCCACGTTGTCCCACGTTGTCCCACGTTGTCCAACGATGTCCAACGGTGTCCCACGTTGTCCCACGTTGTCCCACGTTGTCCCACGTTGTCCCACGTTGTCCCACGTTGTCCCACGTTGTCCCACGTTGTCCCACGTGGTCCCACGTTGTCCCACGTTGTCCCACGTTGTCCCACGTTGTCCCACGGTGTCCAACGATGTCCAACGGTGTCCAACGGTGTCCCACGGTGTCCCACGGTGTCCCACGTTGTCCCACGTTGTCCCACGTTGTCCCACGTTGTCCCACGTTGTCCCACGTTGTCCCACGTTGTCCCACGTTGTCCCACGTTGTCCCACGTTGTCCCACGTTGTCCCACGTTGTCCCACGTTGTCCCACGTTGTCCCACGGTGTCCCACGGTGTCCAACGATGTCCAACGGTGTCCCACGTTGTCCCACGTTGTCCCACGATGTCCCACGTTGTCCCACGTTGTCCCACGTTGTCCCACGTTCTCCCACGTTGTCCCACGTTGTCCCACGTTGTCCCACGTTGTCCCACGTTGTCCCACGTTGTCCCACGGTGTCCCACGGTGTCCAACGATGTCCAACGGTGTCCCACGTTGTCCCACGTTGTCCCACGATGTCCCACGTTGTCCCACGTTGTCCCACGTTTTCCCACGTTGTCCCACGTTGTCCCACGGTGTCCAACGATGTCCAACGATGTCCAACGGTGTCCCACGTTGTCCCACGTTGTTCCATGGTTTCCCACGTTGTCCCACGTTGTCCCACGTTGTCCCACGGTGTCCAACGATGTCCAACGGTGTCCAACGGTGTCCAACGGTGTCCAACGGTGTCCCACGTTGTCCCACGTTGTCCCACGTTGTCCCACGTTGTCCCACGTTGTCCCACGATGTCCCACGTTGTCCCACGTTGTCCCACGTTGTCCCACGTTGTCCCACGTGGTCCCACGTTGTCCCACGTTGTCCCACGGTGTCCAACGATGTCCAACGGTGTCCCACGTTGTCCAACGGTGTCCCACGTTGTCCCACGTTGTCCCACGTTGTCCCACGTTGTCCCACGATGTCCCACGTTGTCCCACGTTGTCCCACGTTGTCCCACGTTGTCCCACGTTGTCCCACGTTGTCCCACGTTGTCCCACGTTGTCCCACGTTGTCCCACGTTGTCCCACGTTGTCCCACGTTGTCCCACGGTGTCCCACGGTGTCCAACGATGTCCAACGGTGTCCCACGGTGTCCCACGTTGTCCCACGATGTCCCACGTTGTCCCACGTGGTCCCACGTTGTCCCACGTTGTCCCACGTTGTCCCACGTTGTCCCACGTGGTCCCACGTTGTCCCACGTTGTCCCACGGTGTCCAACGATGTCCAACGGTGTCCCACGTAGTCCCACGTTGTCCCACGTTGTCCCACGTTGTCCCACGTTGTCCCACGTTGTCCCACGTTGTCCCACGTTGTCCCACGTTGTCCCACGTTGTCCCACGATGTCCCACGTTGTCCCACGTTGTCCCACGTTGTCCCACGATGTCCCACGTTGTCCCACGTTGTCCCACGGTGTCCAACGGTGTCCAACGATGTCCCACGTTGTCCCACGTTGTCCCACGTTTTCCCACGTTGTCCCACGTTGTCCCACGGTGTCCAACGATGTCCAACGATGTCCAACGGTGTCCCACGTTGTCCCACGTTGTTCCATGGTTTCCCACGTTGTCCCACGTTGTCCCACGTTGTCCCACGGTGTCCAACGATGTCCAACGGTGTCCAACGGTGTCCAACGGTGTCCAACGGTGTCCCACGTTGTCCCACGTTGTCCCACGTTGTCCCACGTTGTCCCACGTTGTCCCACGATGTCCCACGTTGTCCCACGTTGTCCCACGTTGTCCCACGTTGTCCCACGTGGTCCCACGTTGTCCCACGTTGTCCCACGGTGTCCAACGATGTCCAACGGTGTCCCACGTTGTCCAACGGTGTCCCACGTTGTCCCACGTTGTCCCACGTTGTCCCACGTTGTCCCACGATGTCCCACGTTGTCCCACGTTGTCCCACGTTGTCCCACGTTGTCCCACGTTGTCCCACGTTGTCCCACGTTGTCCCACGTTGTCCCACGTTGTCCCACGTTGTCCCACGTTGTCCCACGTTGTCCCACGGTGTCCCACGGTGTCCAACGATGTCCAACGGTGTCCCACGTTGTCCCACGTTGTCCCACGATGTCCCACGTTGTCCCACGTTGTCCCACGTTGTCCCACGTTGTCCCACGTTGTCCCACGTTGTCCCACGTGGTCCCACGTTGTCCCACGTTGTCCCACGGTGTCCAACGATGTCCAACGGTGTCCCACGTAGTCCCACGTTGTCCCACGTTGTCCCACGTTGTCCCACGTTGTCCCACGTTGTCCCACGTTGTCCCACGTTGTCCCACGTTGTCCCACGTTGTCCCACGTTGTCCCACGTTGTCCCACGTTGTCCCACGTTGTCCCACGTTGTCCCACGGTGTCCCACGGTGTCCAACGATGTCCAACGGTGTCCCACGTTGTCCCACGTTGTCCCACGATGTCCCACGTTGTCCCACGTTGTCCCACGTTGTCCCACGTTGTCCCACGTTGTCCCACGTTGTCCCACGTGGTCCCACGTTGTCCCACGTTGTCCCACGGTGTCCAACGATGTCCAACGGTGTCCCACGTTGTCCAACGGTGTCCCACGTTGTCCCACGTTGTCCCACGTTGTCCCACGTTGTCCCACGATGTCCCACGTTGTCCCACGTTGTCCCACGTTGTCCCACGTTGTCCCACGTTGTCCCACGTTGTCCCACGTTGTCCCACGTTGTCCCACGTTGTCCCACGTTGTCCCACGTTGTCCCACGTTGTCCCACGGTGTCCAACGATGTCCAACGGTGTCCAACGGTGTCCCACGGTGTCCAACGGTGTCCCACGTTGTCCCACGTTGTCCCACGTTGTCCCACGTTGTCCCACGTTGTCCCACGTTGTCCCACGTTGTCCCACGTTGTCCCACGTTGTCCCACGTTGTCCCACGTTGTCCCACGTTGTCCCACGTTGTCCCACGTTGTCCCACGGTGTCCCACGGTGTCCAACGATGTCCAACGGTGTCCCACGTTGTCCCACGTTGTCCCACGATGTCCCACGTTGTCCCACGTTGTCCCACGTTGTCCCACGTTGTCCCACGTTGTCCCACGTTGTCCCACGTTGTCCCACGTTGTCCCACGTTGTCCCACGGTGTCCCACGGTGTCCAACGATGTCCCACGGTGTCCCACGTTGTCCCACGTTGTCCCACGATGTCCCACGTTGTCCCACGTTGTCCCACGTTTTCCCACGTTGTCCCACGTTGTCCCACGGTGTCCAACGATGTCCAACGATGTCCAACGGTGTCCCACGTTGTCCCACGTTGTTCCATGGTTTCCCACGTTGTCCCACGTTGTCCCACGTTGTCCCACGGTGTCCAACGATGTCCAACGGTGTCCAACGGTGTCCAACGGTGTCCAACGGTGTCCCACGTTGTCCCACGTTGTCCCACGTTGTCCCACGTTGTCCCACGTTGTCCCACGATGTCCCACGTTGTCCCACGTTGTCCCACGTTGTCCCACGTTGTCCCACGTGGTCCCACGTTGTCCCACGTTGTCCCACGGTGTCCAACGATGTCCAACGGTGTCCCACGTTGTCCAACGGTGTCCCACGTTGTCCCACGTTGTCCCACGTTGTCCCACGATGTCCCACGTTGTCCCACGTTGTCCCACGTTGTCCCACGTTGTCCCACGTTGTCCCACGTTGTCCCACGTTGTCCCACGTTGTCCCACGTTGTCCCATGTTGTCCCACGTTGTCCCACGTTGTCCCACGGTGTCCCACGGTGTCCAACGATGTCCAACGGTGTCCCACGTTGTCCCACGTTGTCCCACGATGTCCCACGTTGTCCCACGTTGTCCCACGTTGTCCCACGTTGTCCCACGTTGTCCCACGTTGTCCCACGTGGTCCCACGTTGTCCCACGTTGTCCCACGGTGTCCAACGATGTCCAACGGTGTCCCACGTAGTCCCACGTTGTCCCACGTTGTCCCACGTTGTCCCACGTTGTCCCACGTTGTCCCACGTTGTCCCACGTTGTCCCACGTTGTCCCACGTTGTCCCACGATGTCCCACGTTGTCCCACGTTGTCCCACGTTGTCCCACGATGTCCCACGTTGTCCCACGTTGTCCCACGGTGTCCAACGGTGTCCAACGATGTCCCACGTTGTCCCACGTTGTCCCACGTTTTCCCACGTTGTCCCACGTTGTCCCACGGTGTCCAACGATGTCCAACGATGTCCAACGGTGTCCCACGTTGTCCCACGTTGTTCCATGGTTTCCCACGTTGTCCCACGTTGTCCCACGTTGTCCCACGGTGTCCAACGATGTCCAACGGTGTCCAACGGTGTCCAACGGTGTCCAACGGTGTCCCACGTTGTCCCACGTTGTCCCACGTTGTCCCACGTTGTCCCACGTTGTCCCACGATGTCCCACGTTGTCCCACGTTGTCCCACGTTGTCCCACGTTGTCCCACGTGGTCCCACGTTGTCCCACGTTGTCCCACGGTGTCCAACGATGTCCAACGGTGTCCCACGTTGTCCAACGGTGTCCCACGTTGTCCCACGTTGTCCCACGTTGTCCCACGTTGTCCCACGATGTCCCACGTTGTCCCACGTTGTCCCACGTTGTCCCACGTTGTCCCACGTTGTCCCACGTTGTCCCACGTTGTCCCACGTTGTCCCACGTTGTCCCACGTTGTCCCACGTTGTCCCACGTTGTCCCACGGTGTCCCACGGTGTCCAACGATGTCCAACGGTGTCCCACGTTGTCCCACGTTGTCCCACGATGTCCCACGTTGTCCCACGTTGTCCCACGTTGTCCCACGTTGTCCCACGTTGTCCCACGTTGTCCCCACGTGGTCCCACGTTGTCCCACGTTGTCCCACGGTGTCCCACGATGTCCAACGGTGTCCCACGTAGTCCCACGTTGTCCCACGTTGTCCCACGTTGTCCCACGTTGTCCCACGTTGTCCCACGTTGTCCCACGTTGTCCCACGTTGTCCCACGTTGTCCCACGTTGTCCCACGTTGTCCCACGTTGTCCCACGTTGTCCCACGTTGTCCCACGGTGTCCCACGGTGTCCAACGATGTCCAACGGTGTCCCACGTTGTCCCACGTTGTCCCACGATGTCCCACGTTGTCCCACGTTGTCCCACGTTGTCCCACGTTGTCCCACGTTGTCCCACGTTGTCCCACGTGGTCCCACGTTGTCCCACGTTGTCCCACGGTGTCCAACGATGTCCAACGGTGTCCCACGTTGTCCAACGGTGTCCCACGTTGTCCCACGTTGTCCCACGTTGTCCCACGTTGTCCCACGATGTCCCACGTTGTCCCACGTTGTCCCACGTTGTCCCACGTTGTCCCACGTTGTCCCACGTTGTCCCACGTTGTCCCACGTTGTCCCACGTTGTCCCACGTTGTCCCACGTTGTCCCACGGTGTCCAACGATGTCCAACGGTGTCCAACGGTGTCCCACGGTGTCCAACGGTGTCCCACGTTGTCCCACGTTGTCCCACGTTGTCCCACGTTGTCCCACGTTGTCCCACGTTGTCCCACGTTGTCCAACGATGTCCAACGGTGTCCCACGTTGTCCCACGTTGTTCCATGGTTTCCCACGTTGTCCCACGTTGTCCCACGTTGTCCCACGGTGTCCAACGATGTCCAACGGTGTCCCACGGTGTCCAACGGTGTCCAACGGTGTCCCACGTTGTCCCACGTTGTCCCACGTTGTCCCACGGTGTCCAACGATGTCCAACGGTGTCCCACGTTGTCCCACGTTGTCCCACGATGTCCCACGTTGTCCCACGTTGTCCCACGTTGTCCCACGTTGTCCAACGTTGTCCCACGTTGTCCCACTTTGTCCCACGTTGTCCCACGTTGTCCCACGTTGTCCCACGGTGTCCAACGATGTCCAACGGTGTCCAACGGTGTCCCACGTTGTCCCACGTTGTCCCACGTTGTCCCACGTTGTCCCACGTTGTCCCACGTTGTCCAACGATGTCCAACGGTGTCCCACGTTGTCCCACGTTGTCCCACGTTGTCCCACGTTGTCCCACGTTGTCCCACGTTGTCCCACGTTGTCCCACGATGTCCCACGTTGTCCCACGTTGTCCCACGTTGTCCCACGTTGTCCCACGTTGTCCCACGTGGTCCCACGTTGTCCCACGTTGTCCCACGGTGTCCAACGATGTCCAACGGTGTCCCACGTTGTCCAACGGTGTCCCACGTTGTCCCACGTTGTCCCACGTTGTCCCACGTTGTCCCACGATGTCCCACGTTGTCCCACGTTGTCCCACGTTGTCCCACGTTGTCCCACGTTGTCCCACGTTGTCCCACGTTGTCCCACGTTGTCCCACGTTGTCCCACGTTGTCCCACGTTGTCCCACGGTGTCCAACGATGTCCAACGGTGTCCAACGGTGTCCCACGGTGTCCAACGGTGTCCCACGTTGTCCCACGTTGTCCCACGTTGTCCCACGTTGTCCCACGTTGTCCAACGATGTCCAACGGTGTCCCACGTTGTCCCACGTTGTTCCATGGTTTCCCACGTTGTCCCACGTTGTCCCACGTTGTCCCACGGTGTCCAACGATGTCCAACGGTGTCCAACGGTGTCCAACGGTGTCCCACGTTGTCCCACGTTGTCCCACGTTGTCCCACGGTGTCCAACGATGTCCAACGGTGTCCCACGTTGTCCCACGTTGTCCCACGATGTCCCACGTTGTCCCACGTTGTCCCACGTTGTCCCACGTTGTCCAACGTTGTCCCACGTTGTCCCACGTTGTCCCACGTTGTCCCACGTTGTCCCACGTTGTCCCACGGTGTCCAACGATGTCCAACGGTGTCCAACGGTGTCCCACGTTGTCCCACGTTGTCCCACGTTGTCCCACGTTGTCCCACGTTGTCCCACGTTGTCCAACGATGTCCAACGGTGTCCCACGTTGTCCCACGTTGTCCCACGGTGTCCAACGGTGTCCAACGATGTCCCACGTTGTCCCACGTTGTCCCACGTTGTCCCACGTTGTCCCACGATGTCCCACGTTGTCCCACGTTGTCCCACGTTGTCCCACGTTGTCCCACGTTGTCCCACGTTGTCCCACGTTGTCCCACGTTGTCCCACGTTGTCCCACGTTGTCCCACGTTGTCCCACGTTGTCCCACGTTGTCCCACGTTGTCCCACGGTGTCCAACGGTGTCCAACGATGTCCCACGTTGTCCCACGTTGTCCCACGTTGTCCCACGTTGTCCCACGTTGTCCCACGTTGTCCCACGTTGTCCCACGTTGTCCCACGATGTCCCACGTTGTCCCACGTTGTCCCACGTTGTCCCACGTTGTCCCACGTTGTCCCACGTTGTCCCACGTTGTCCCACGTTGTCCCACGTTGTCCCACGTTGTCCCACGTTGTCCCACGTTGTCCCACGTTGTCCCACGTTGTCCCACGTTGTCCCACGTTGTCCCACGGTGTCCAACGGTGTCCAACGATGTCCCACGTTGTCCCACGTTGTCCCACGTTGTCCCACGTTGTCCCACGTTGTCCCACGTTGTCCCACGTTGTCCCACGTTGTCCCACGATGTCCCACGTTGTCCCACGTTGTCCCACGTTGTCCCACGTTGTCCCACGTTGTCCCACGTTGTCCCACGTTGTCCCACGTTGTCCCACGTTGTCCCACGTTGTCCCACGGTGTCCAACGATGTCCAACGGTGTCCAACGGTGTCCCACGGTGTCCAACGGTGTCCCACGTTGTCCCACGTTGTCCCACGTTGTCCCACGTTGTCCCACGTTGTCCCACTTTGTCCCACGTTGTCCAACGATGTCCAACGGTGTCCCACGTTGTCCCACGTTGTTCCATGGTTTCCCACGTTGTCCCACGTTGTCCCACGTTGTCCCACGGTGTCCAACGATGTCCAACGGTGTCCAACGGTGTCCAACGGTGTCCAACGGTGTCCCACGTTGTCCCACGTTGTCCCACGTTGTCCCACGTTGTCCAACGATGTCCAACGGTGTCCCACGTTGTCCCACGTTGTCCCACGATGTCCCACGTTGTCCCACGTTGTCCCACGTTGTCCCACGTTGTCCCACGTTGTCCCACGTTGTCCCACGTTGTCCCACGTTGTCCCACGTTGTCCCACGTTGTCCCACGTTGTCCCACGTTGTCCCACGTTGTCCCACGGTGTCCAACGGTGTCCAACGATGTCCCACGTTGTCCCACGTTGTCCCACGTTGTCCCACGTTGTCCCACGATGTCCCACGTTGTCCCACGTTGTCCCACGTTGTCCCACGTTGTCCCACGTTGTCCCACGTTGTCCCACGTTGTCCCACGTTGTCCCACGTTGTCCCACGTTGTCCCACGTTGTCCCACGTTGTCCCACGGTGTCCAACGATGTCCAACGGTGTCCAGCGATGTCCAACGGTGTCCCACGTTGTCCCACGTTTTCCCACGTTGTCCCACGTTGTCCCACGGTGTCCAACGATGTCCAACGATGTCCAACGGTGTCCCACGTTGTCCCACGTTGTTCCATGGTTTCCCACGTTGTCCCACGTTGTCCCACGTTGTCCCACGGTGTCCAACGATGTCCAACGGTGTCCAACGGTGTCCAACGGTGTCCAACGGTGTCCCACGTTGTCCCACGTTGTCCCACGTTGTCCCACGTTGTCCCACGTTGTCCCACGATGTCCCACGTTGTCCCACGTTGTCCCACGTTGTCCCACGTTGTCCCACGTGGTCCCACGTTGTCCCACGTGGTCCCACGTTGTCCCACGTTGTCCCACGGTGTCCAACGATGTCCAACGGTGTCCCACGTTGTCCAACGGTGTCCCACATTGTCCCACGTTGTCCCACGTTGTCCCACGTTGTCCCACGATGTCCCACGTTGTCCCACGTTGTCCCACGTTGTCCCACGTTGTCCCACGTTGTCCCACGCTGTCCCACGTTGTCCCACGTTGTCCCACGTTGTCCCACGTTGTCCCACGTTGTCCCACGTTGTCCCACGTTGTCCCACGGTGTCCCACGGTGTCCAACGATGTCCAACGGTGTCCCACGTTGTCCCACGTTGTCCCACGATGTCCCACGTTGTCCCACGTTGTCCCACGTTGTCCCACGTTGTCCCACGTTGTCCCACGTTGTCCCACGTGGTCCCACGTTGTCCCACGTTGTCCCACGGTGTCCAACGATGTCCAACGGTGTCCCACGTTGTCCAACGGTGTCCCACGTTGTCCCAAGTTGTCCCACGTTGTCCCACGTTGTCCCACGATGTCCCACGTTGTCCCACGTTGTCCCACGTTGTCCCACGTTGTCCCACGTTGTCCCACGTTGTCCCACGTTGTCCCACGTTGTCCCACGTTGTCCCACGTTGTCCCACGTTGTCCCACGGTGTCCAACGATGTCCAACGGTGTCCCACGGTGTCCCACGGTGTCCAACGGTGTCCCACGTTGTCCCACGTTGTCCCACGTTGTCCCACGTTGTCCCACGTTGTCCCACGTTGTCCCACGTTGTCCCACGTTGTCCCACGTTGTCCCACGTTGTCCCACGTTGTCCCACGTTGTCCCACGTTGTCCCACGGTGTCCAACGATGTCCAACGGTGTCCAACGGTGTCCCACGGTGTCCAACGGTGTCCCACGTTGTCCCACGTTGTCCCACGTTGTCCCACGTTGTCCCACGTTGTCCCACGTTGTCCCACGTTGTCCAACGATGTCCAACGGTGTCCCACGTTGTCCCACGTTGTTCCATGGTTTCCCACGTTGTCCCACGTTGTCCCACGTTGTCCCACGGTGTCCAACGATGTCCAACGGTGTCCAACGGTGTCCAACGGTGTCCAACGGTGTCCCACGTTGTCCCACGTTGTCCCACGTTGTCCCACGGTGTCCAACGATGTCCAACGGTGTCCCACGTTGTCCCACGTTGTCCCACGATGTCCCACGTTGTCCCACGTTGTCCCACGTTGTCCCACGTTGTCCCACGTTGTCCCACGTTGTCCCACGTTGTCCCACGTTGTCCCACGTTGTCCCACGTTGTCCCACGTTGTCCCACGGTGTCCAACGATGTCCAACGGTGTCCAACGGTGTCCCACGGTGTCCAACGGTGTCCCACGTTGTCCCACGTTGTCCCACGTTGTCCCACGTTGTCCCACGTTGTCCCACGTTGTCCCACGTTGTCCCACGTTGTCCCACGTTGTCCCACGTTGTCCCACGTTGTCCCACGTTGTCCCACGTTGTCCCACGTTGTCCCACGGTGTCCCACGGTGTCCAACGATGTCCAACGGTGTCCCACGTTGTCCCACGTTGTCCCACGATGTCCCACGTTGTCCCACGTTGTCCCACGTTGTCCCACGTTGTCCCACGTTGTCCCACGTTGTCCCACGTGGTCCCACGTTGTCCCACGTTGTCCCACGGTGTCCAACGATGTCCAACGGTGTCCCACGTTGTCCAACGGTGTCCCACGTTGTCCCACGTTGTCCCACGTTGTCCCACGTTGTCCCACGATGTCCCACGTTGTCCCACGTTGTCCCACGTTGTCCCACGTTGTCCCACGTTGTCCCACGTTGTCCCACGTTGTCCCACGTTGTCCCACGTTGTCCCACGTTGTCCCACGGTGTCCAACGATGTCCAACGGTGTCCAACGGTGTCCCACGGTGTCCAACGGTGTCCCACGTTGTCCCACGTTGTCCCACGTTGTCCCACGTTGTCCCACGTTGTCCCACGTTGTCCCACGTTGTCCAACGATGTCCAACGGTGTCCCACGTTGTCCCACGTTGTTCCATGGTTTCCCACGTTGTCCCACGTTGTCCCACGTTGTCCCACGGTGTCCAACGATGTCCAACGGTGTCCAACGGTGTCCAACGGTGTCCAACGGTGTCCCACGTTGTCCCACGTTGTCCCACGTTGTCCCACGGTGTCCAACGATGTCCAACGGTGTCCCACGTTGTCCCACGTTGTCCCACGATGTCCCACGTTGTCCCACGTTGTCCCACGTTGTCCCACGTTGTCCAACGTTGTCCCACGTTGTCCCACGTTGTCCCACGTTGTCCCACGTTGTCCCACGTTGTCCCACGGTGTCCAACGATGTCCAACGGTGTCCAACGGTGTCCCACGTTGTCCCACGTTGTCCCACGTTGTCCCACGTTGTCCCACGTTGTCCCACGTTGTCCAACGATGTCCAACGGTGTCCCACGTTGTCCCACGTTGTCCCACGTTGTCCCACGTTGTCCCACGTTGTCCCACGTTGTCCCACGTTGTCCCACGTTGTCCCACGTTGTCCCACGTTGTCCCACGGTGTCCAACGGTGTCCAACGATGTCCCACGTTGTCCCACGTTGTCCCACGTTGTCCCACGTTGTCCCACGATGTCCCACGTTGTCCCACGTTGTCCCACGTTGTCCCACGTTGTCCCACGTTGTCCCACGTTGTCCCACGTTGTCCCACGTTGTCCCACGTTGTCCCACGTTGTCCGACGTTGTCCCACGTTGTCCCACGTTGTCCCACGTTGTCCCACGGTGTCCAACGATGTCCAACGATGTCCAACGGTGTCCCACGTTGTCCCACGTTGTTCCATGGTTTCCCACGTTGTCCCACGTTGTCCCACGTTGTCCCACGGTGTCCAACGATGTCCAACGGTGTCCAACGGTGTCCAACGGTGTCCAACGGTGTCCCACGTTGTCCCACGTTGTCCCACGTTGTCCCACGTTGTCCCACGATGTCCCACGTTGTCCCACGTTGTCCCACGTTGTCCCACGTTGTCCCACGTTGTCCCACGATGTCCCACGTTGTCCCACGTTGTCCCACGTTGTCCCACGTTGTCCCACGTTGTCCCACGTTGTCCCACGTTGTCCCACGTTGTCCCACGTTGTCCCACGTTGTCCCACGTTGTCCCACGGTGTCCAACGGTGTCCAACGGTGTCCCACGGTGTCCAACGGTGTCCCACGTTGTCCCACGTTGTCCCACGTTGTCCCACGTTGTCCCACGTTGTCCCACGTTGTCCCACGTTGTCCCACGTTGTCCCACGTTGTCCCACGTTGTCCCACGTTGTCCCACGTTGTCCCACGTTGTCCCACGTTGTCCCACGTTGTCCCACGGTGTCCAACGATGTCCAACGGTGTCCAACGGTGTCCCACGTTGTCCCACGTTGTCCCACGTTGTCCCACGTTGTCCCACGTTGTCCCACGTTGTCCCACGTTGTCCCACGTTGTCCCACGTTGTCCCACGTTGTCCCACGTTGTCCCACGTTGTCCCACGTTGTCCCACGTTGTCCCACGTTGTCCCACGTTGTCCCACGGTGTCCCACGGTGTCCAACGATGTCCAACGGTGTCCCACGTTGTCCCACGTTGTCCCACGATGTCCCACGTTGTCCCACGTTGTCCCACGTTGTCCCACGTTGTCCCACGTTGTCCCACGTTGTCCCACGTGGTCCCACGTTGTCCCACGTTGTCCCACGGTGTCCAACGATGTCCAACGGTGTCCCACGTTGTCCAACGGTGTCCCACGTTGTCCCACGTTGTCCCACGTTGTCCCACGTTGTCCCACGATGTCCCACGTTGTCCCACGTTGTCCCACGTTGTCCCACGTTGTCCCACGTTGTCCCACGTTGTCCCACGTTGTCCCACGTTGTCCCACGTTGTCCCACGTTGTCCCACGTTGTCCCACGGTGTCCAACGATGTCCAACGGTGTCCAACGGTGTCCCACGGTGTCCAACGGTGTCCCACGTTGTCCCACGTTGTCCCACGTTGTCCCACGTTGTCCCACGTTGTCCCACGTTGTCCCACGTTGTCCAACGATGTCCAACGGTGTCCCACGTTGTCCCACGTTGTTCCATGGTTTCCCACGTTGTCCCACGTTGTCCCACGTTGTCCCACGTTGTCCCACGTTGTCCCACGTTGTCCCACGTTGTCCCACGTTGTCCCACGTTGTCCCACGTTGTCCCACGTTGTCCCACGTTGTCCCACGTTGTCCCACGTTGTCCCACGTTGTCCCACGTTGTCCCACGGTGTCCCACGGTGTCCAACGATGTCCAACGGTGTCCCACGTTGTCCCACGTTGTCCCACGATGTCCCACGTTGTCCCACGTTGTCCCACGTTGTCCCACGTTGTCCCACGTTGTCCCACGTTGTCCCACGTGGTCCCACGTTGTCCCACGTTGTCCCACGGTGTCCAACGATGTCCAACGGTGTCCCACGTTGTCCAACGGTGTCCCACGTTGTCCCACGTTGTCCCACGTTGTCCCACGTTGTCCCACGATGTCCCACGTTGTCCCACGTTGTCCCACGTTGTCCCACGTTGTCCCACGTTGTCCCACGTTGTCCCACGTTGTCCCACGTTGTCCCACGTTGTCCCACGTTGTCCCACGGTGTCCAACGATGTCCAACGGTGTCCAACGGTGTCCCACGGTGTCCAACGGTGTCCCACGTTGTCCCACGTTGTCCCACGGTGTCCAACGATGTCCAACGGTGTCCCACGTTGTCCCACGTTGTCCCACGATGTCCCACGTTGTCCCACGTTGTCCCACGTTGTCCCACGTTGTCCCACGTTGTCCCACGTTGTCCCACGTGGTCCCACGTTGTCCCACGTTGTCCCACGGTGTCCAACGATGTCCAACGGTGTCCCACGTTGTCCAACGGTGTCCCACGTTGTCCCACGTTGTCCCACGTTGTCCCACGTTGTCCCACGATGTCCCACGTTGTCCCACGTTGTCCCACGTTGTCCCACGTTGTCCCACGGTGTCCAACGATGTCCAACGGTGTCCAACGGTGTCCAACGGTGTCCAACGGTATCCCACGTTGTCCCACGTTGTCCCACGTTGTCCCACGTTGTCCCACGTTGTCCCACGTTGTCCCACGTTGTCCCACGTTGTCCCACGTTGTCCAACGATGTCCAACGGTGTCCCACGTTGTCCCACGTTGTTCCATGGTTTCCCACGTTGTCCCACGTTGTCCCACGTTGTCCCACGGTGTCCAACGATGTCCAACGATGTCCAACGGTGTCCCACGATGTCCAACGATGTCCAACGATGTCCAACGGTGTCCAACGATGTCCAACGGTGTCCAACGGTGTCCAACGGTGTCCCACGGTGTCCAACGGTGTCCCACGTTGTCCCACGTTGTCCCACGTTGTCCCACGTTGTCCCACGATGTCCCACGTTGTCCAACGGTGTCCAACGGTGTCCAACGATGTCCAACGATGTCCAACGGTGTCCCACGATGTCCAACGATGTCCAACGATGTCCAACGGTGTCCCACGTTGTCCCACGTTGTCCCACGTTGTCCCACGTTGTCCCACGGTGTCCAACGATGTCCAACGGTGTCCCACGTTGTCCAACGGTGTCCCACGTTGTCCCACGTTGTCCCACGTTGTCCCACGTTGTCCCACGTTGTCCCACGTTGTCCCACGTTGTCCCACGTTGTCCCACGTTGTCCCACGTTGTCCCACGGTGTCCAACGATGTCCCACGGTGTCCCACGGTGTCCCACGGTGTCCAACGGTGTCCCACGTTGTCCCACGTTGTCCCACGTTGTCCCACGTTGTCCCACGTTGTCCAACGATGTCGAACGGTGTCCCACGTTGTCCCACGTTGTTCCATGGTTTCCCACGTTGTCCCACGTTGTCCCACGTTGTCCCACGTTGTCCCACGTTGTCCCACGTTGTCCCACGGTGTCCAACGATGTCCAACGGTGTCCCACGTTGTCCCACGTTGTCCCACGTTGTCCCACGATGTCCCACGTTGTCCCACGTTGTCCCACGTTGTCCCACGTTGTCCCACGTTGTCCCACGTTGTCCCACGTTGTCCCACGTGGTCCCACGTTGTCCCACGTTGTCCCACGGTGTCCAACGATGTCCAACGGTGTCCCACGTTGTCCAACGGTGTCCCACGTTGTCCCACGTTGTCCCACGTTGTCCCACGATGTCCCACGTTGTCCCACGTTGTCCCACGTTGTCCCACGTTGTCCCACGTTGTCCCACGTTGTCCCACGTTGTCCAACGATGTCCAACAGTGTCCAACGGTGTCCAACGGTGTCCAACGGTGTCCCACGTTGTCCCACGTTGTCCCACGTTGTCCCACGTTGTCCCACGTTGTCCCACGTTGTCCCACGTTGTCCCACGTTGTCCCACGTTGTCCCACGTTGTCCCACGATGTCCCACGTTGTCCCACGTTGTCCCACGTTGTCCCGCGTTGTCCCACGATGTCCCACGTTGTCCCACGTTGTCCCACGTTGTCCCACGTTGTCCCACGGTGTCCAACGATGTCCAACGGTGTCCAACGGTGTCCCACGGTGTCCAACGGTGTCCCACGTTGTCCCACGTTGTCCCACGTTGTCCCACGTTGTCCCACGTTGTCCCACGATGTCCCACGTTGTCCCACGTTGTCCGACGTTGTCCCACGTTGTCCCACGTTGTCCCACGTTGTCCCACGGTGTCCAACGATGTCCAACGATGTCCAGCGGTGTCCCACGTTGTCCCACGTTGTTCCATGGTTTCCCACGTTGTCCCACGTTGTCCCACGTTGTCCCACGGTGTCCAACGATGTCCAACGGTGTCCAACGGTATCCAACGGTGTCCAACGGTATCCCACGTTGTCCCACGTTGTCCCACGTTGTCCCACGTTGTCCCACGTTGTCCCACGTTGTCCCACGTTGTCCCACGTTGTCCCACGTTGTCCCACGTTGTCCCACGTTGTCCCACGTTGTCCAACGATGTCCAACGGTGTCCCACGTTGTCCCACGTTGTTCCATGGTTTCCCACGTTGTCCCACGTTGTCCCACGTTGTCCCACGGTGTCCAACGATGTCCAACGATGTCCAACGGTGTCCCACGATGTCCAACGATGTCCAACGATGTCCAACGGTGTCCAACGATGTCCAACGGTGTCCAACGATGTCCAACGATGTCCAACGGTGTCCCACGATGTCCAACGATGTCCAACGATGTCCAACGGTGTCCAACGGTGTCCAACGGTGTCCCACGGTGTCCAACGGTGTCCCACGTTGTCCCACGTTGTCCCACGTTGTCCCACGTTGTCCCACGATGTCCCACGTTGTCCAACGGTGTCCAACGGTGTCCAACGATGTCCAACGATGTCCAACGGTGTCCCACGATGTCCAACGATGTCCAACGATGTCCAACGGTGTCCCACGTTGTCCCACGTTGTCCCACGTTGTCCCACGTTGTCCCACGGTGTCCAACGATGTCCAACGGTGTCCCACGTTGTCCAACGGTGTCCCACGTTGTCCCACGTTGTCCCACGTTGTCCCACGGTGTCCAACGATGTCCAACGGTGTCCAGCGATGTCCAACGGTGTCCCACGTTGTCCCACGTTTTCCCACGTTGTCCCACGTTGTCCCACGGTGTCCAACGATGTCCAACGATGTCCAACGGTGTCCCACGTTGTCCCACGTTGTTCCATGGTTTCCCACGTTGTCCCACGTTGTCCCACGTTGTCCCACGGTGTCCAACGATGTCCAACGGTGTCCAACGGTGCCCAACGGTGTCCAACGGTGTCCCACGTTGTCCCACGTTGTCCCACGTTGTCCCACGTTGTCCCACGTTGTCCCACGATGTCCCACGTTGTCCCACGTTGTCCCACGGTGTCCAACGATGTCCAACGGTGTCCAGCGATGTCCAACGGTGTCCCACGTTGTCCCACGTTTTCCCACGTTGTCCCACGTTGTCCCACGGTGTCCAACGATGTCCAACGATGTCCAACGGTGTCCCACGTTGTCCCACGTTGTTCCATGGTTTCCCACGTTGTCCCACGTTGTCCCACGTTGTCCCACGGTGTCCAACGATGTCCAACGGTGTCCAACGGTGTCCAACGGTGTCCCACGTTGTCCCACGTTGTCCCACGATGTCCCACGTTGTCCCACGTTGTCCCACGTTGTCCCACGTTGTCCCACGTTGTCCCACGCTGTTCCACGTTGTCCCACGTTGTCCCACGTTGTCCCACGTTGTCCCACGTTGTCCCACGTTGTCCCACGTTGTCCCACGGTGTCCCACGGTGTCCAACGATGTCCAACGGTGTCCCACGTTGTCCCACGTTGTCCCACGATGTCCCACGTTGTCCCACGTTGTCCCACGTTGTCCCACGTTGTCCCACGTTGTCCCACGTTGTCCCACGTGGTCCCACGTTGTCCCACGTTGTCCCACGGTGTCCAACGATGTCCAACGGTGTCCCACGTTGTCCAACGGTGTCCCACGTTGTCCAACGGTGTCCCACGTTGTCCCAAGTTGTCCCACGTTGTCCCACGTTGTCCCACGATGTCCCACGTTGTCCCACGTTGTCCCACGTTGTCCCACGTTGTCCCACGTTGTCCCACGTTGTCCCACGTTGTCCCACGTTGTCCCACGTTGTCCCACGTTGTCCCACGTTGTCCCACGGTGTCCAACGATGTCCAACGGTGTCCAACGGTGTCCCACGGTGTCCAACGGTGTCCCACGTTGTCCCACGTTGTCCCACGTTGTCCCACGTTGTCCCACGTTGTCCCACGTTGTCCCACGTTGTCCCACGTTGTCCCACGTTGTCCCACGTTGTCCCACGTTGTCCCACGTTGTCCCACGTTGTCCCACGTTGTCCCACGGTGTCCCACGGTGTCCAACGATGTCCAACGGTGTCCCACGTTGTCCCACGTTGTCCCACGATGTCCCACGTTGTCCCACGTTGTCCCACGTTGTCCCACGTTGTCCCACGTTGTCCCACGTTGTCCCACGTGGTCCCACGTTGTCCCACGTTGTCCCACGGTGTCCAACGATGTCCAACGGTGTCCCACGTTGTCCAACGGTGTCCCACGTTGTCCAACGGTGTCCCACGTTGTCCCACGTTGTCCCACGTTGTCCCACGTTGTCCCACGATGTCCCACGTTGACCCACGTTGTCCCACGTTGTCCCACGTTGTCCCACGTTGTCCCACGTTGTCCCACGTTGTCCCACGTTGTCCCACGTTGTCCCACGTTGTCCCACGTTGTCCCACGGTGTCCAACGATGTCCAACGGTGTCCAACGGTGTCCCACGGTGTCCAACGGTGTCCCACGTTGTCCCACGTTGTCCCACGTTGTCCCACGTTGTCCCACGTTGTCCCACGTTGTCCCACGTTGTCCAACGATGTCCAACGGTGTCCCACGTTGTCCCACGTTGTTCCATGGTTTCCCACGTTGTCCCACGTTGTCCCACGTTGTCCCACGGTGTCCAACGATGTCCAACGGTGTCCAACGGTGTCCAACGGTGTCCAACGGTGTCCCACGTTGTCCCACGTTGTCCCACGTTGTCCCACGGTGTCCAACGATGTCCAACGGTGTCCCACGTTGTCCCACGTTGTCCCACGATGTCCCACGTTGTCCCACGTTGTCCAACGTTGTCCCACGTTGTCCCACGTTGTCCCACGTTGTCCCACGTTGTCCCACGTTGTCCCACGGTGTCCAACGATGTCCAACGGTGTCCAACGGTGTCCCACGTTGTCCCACGTTGTCCCACGTTGTCCCACGTTGTCCCACGTTGTCCCACGTTGTCCAACGATGTCCAACGGTGTCCCACGTTGTCCCACGTTGTCCCACGTTGTCCCACGTTGTCCCACGTTGTCCCACGTTTTCCCACGTTGTCCCACGTGGTCCCACGTTGTCCCACGTTGTCCCACGGTGTCCAACGATGTCCAACGGTGTCCCACGTTGTCCAACGGTGTCCCACGTTGTCCCACGTTGTCCCACGTTGTCCCACGTTGTCCCACGATGTCCCACGTTGTCCCACGTTGTCCCACGTTGTCCCACGTTGTCCCACGTTGTCCCACGTTGTCCCACGTTGTCCCACGTTGTCCCACGTTGTCCCACGTTGTCCCACGTTGTCCCACGGTGTCCAACGATGTCCAACGGTGTCCAACGGTGTCCCACGGTGTCCAACGATGTCCAACGGTGTCCAACGGTGTCCCACGGTGTCCAACGGTGTCCCACGTTGTCCCACGTTGTCCCACGTTGTCCCACGGTGTCCAACGATGTCCAACGGTGTCCAACGGTGTCCCACGGTGTCCAACGGTGTCCCACGTTGTCCCACGTTGTCCCACGTTGTCCCACGTTGTCCCACGTTGTCCCACGTTGTCCCACGTTGTCCAACGATGTCCAACGGTGTCCCACGTTGTCCCACGTTGTTCCATGGTTTCCCACGTTGTCCCACGTTGTCCCACGTTGTCCCACGGTGTCCAACGATGTCCAACGGTGTCCAACGGTGTCCAACGGTGTCCAACGGTGTCCCACGTTGTCCCACGTTGTCCCACGTTGTCCCACGGTGTCCAACGATGTCCAACGGTGTCCCACGTTGTCCCACGTTGTCCCACGATGTCCCACGTTGTCCCACGTTGTCCCACGTTGTCCCACGTTGTCCAACGTTGTCCCACGTTGTCCCACGTTGTCCCACGTTGTCCCACGTTGTCCCACGTTGTCCCACGGTGTCCAACGATGTCCAACGGTGTCCAACGGTGTCCCACGTTGTCCCACGTTGTCCCACGTTGTCCCACGTTGTCCCACGTTGTCCCACGTTGTCCAACGATGTCCAACGGTGTCCCACGTTGTCCCACGTTGTCCCACGTTGTCCCACGTTGTCCCACGTTGTCCCACGTTGTCCCACGTTGTCCCACGTTGTCCCACGTTGTCCCACGTTGTCCCACGTTGTCCCACGTTGTCCCACGGTGTCCAACGGTGTCCAACGATGTCCCACGTTGTCCCACGTTGTCCCACGTTGTCCCACGTTGTCCCACGATGTCCCACGTTGTCCCACGTTGTCCCACGTTGTCCCACGTTGTCCCACGTTGTCCCACGTTGTCCCACGTTGTCCCACGTTGTCCCACGTTGTCCCACGTTGTCCGACGTTGTCCCACGTTGTCCCACGTTGTCCCACGTTGTCCCACGGTGTCCAACGATGTCCAACGATGTCCAACGGTGTCCCACGTTGTCCCACGTTGTTCCATGGTTTCCCACGTTGTCCCACGTTGTCCCACGTTGTCCCACGGTGTCCAACGATGTCCAACGGTGTCCAACGGTGTCCAACGGTGTCCAACGGTGTCCCACGTTGTCCCACGTTGTCCCACGTTGTCCCACGTTGTCCCACGATGTCCCACGTTGTCCCACGTTGTCCCACGTTGTCCCACGTTGTCCCACGTTGTCCCACGATGTCCCACGTTGTCCCACGATGTCCCACGTTGTCCCACGTTGTCCCACGTTGTCCCACGTTGTCCCACGTTGTCCCACGATGTCCCACGTTGTCCCACGTTGTCCCACGTTGTCCCACGTTGTCCCACGTTGTCCCACGTTGTCCCACGTTGTCCCACGTTGTCCCACGTTGTCCCACGTTGTCCCACGTTGTCCCACGGTGTCCAACGGTGTCCAACGGTGTCCCACGGTGTCCAACGGTGTCCCACGTTGTCCCACGTTGTCCCACGTTGTCCCACGTTGTCCCACGTTGTCCCACGTTGTCCCACGTTGTCCCACGTTGTCCCACGTTGTCCCACGTTGTCCCACGTTGTCCCACGTTGTCCCACGTTGTCCCACGTTGTCCCACGTTGTCCCACGGTGTCCAACGATGTCCAACGGTGTCCAACGGTGTCCCACGGTGTCCAACGGTGTCCCACGATGTCCCACGTTGTCCCACGTTGTCCCACGTTGTCCCACGTTGTCCCACGTTGTCCCACGTTGTCCCACGTTGTCCCACGTTGTCCCACGTTGTCCCACGTTGTCCCACGTTGTCCCACGTTGTCCCACGTTGTCCCACGTTGTCCCACGGTGTCCCACGGTGTCCAACGATGTCCAACGGTGTCCCACGTTGTCCCACGTTGTCCCACGATGTCCCACGTTGTCCCACGTTGTCCCACGTTGTCCCACGTTGTCCCACGTTGTCCCACGTTGTCCCACGTGGTCCCACGTTGTCCCACGTTGTCCCACGGTGTCCAACGATGTCCAACGGTGTCCCACGTTGTCCAACGGTGTCCCACGTTGTCCCACGTTGTCCCACGTTGTCCCACGGTGTCCAACGATGTCCAACGGTGTCCAACGGTGTCCCACGGTGTCCAACGATGTCCAACGGTGTCCAACGGTGTCCCACGGTGTCCAACGGTGTCCCACGTTGTCCCACGTTGTCCCACGTTGTCCCACGGTGTCCAACGATGTCCAACGGTGTCCAACGGTGTCCCACGGTGTCCCACGGTGTCCCACGTTGTCCCACGTTGTCCCACGTTGTCCCACGTTGTCCCACGTTGTCCCACGTTGTCCCACGTTGTCCAACGATGTCCAACGGTGTCCCACGTTGTCCCACGTTGTTCCATGGTTTCCCACGTTGTCCCACGTTGTCCCACGTTGTCCCACGGTGTCCAACGATGTCCAACGGTGTCCAACGGTGTCCAACGGTGTCCAACGGTGTCCCACGTTGTCCCACGTTGTCCCACGTTGTCCCACGTTGTCCCACGTTGTCCGACGTTGTCCCACGTTGTCCCACGTTGTCCCACGTTGTCCCACGGTGTCCAACGATGTCCAACGGTGTCCAACGGTGTCCCACGTTGTCCCACGTTGTCCCACGTTGTCCCACGTTGTCCCACGTTGTCCCACGTTGTCCAACGATGTCCAACGGTGTCCCACGTTGTCCCACGTTGTCCCACGTTGTCCCACGTTGTCCCACGTTGTCCCACGTTGTCCCACGTTGTCCCACGTTGTCCCACGTTGTCCCACGTTGTCCCACGTTGTCCCACGTTGTCCCACGGTGTCCAACGGTGTCCAACGATGTCCCACGTTGTCCCACGTTGTCCCACGTTGTCCCACGTTGTCCCACGATGTCCCACGTTGTCCCACGTTGTCCCACGTTGTCCCACGTTGTCCCACGTTGTCCCACGTTGTCCCACGTTGTCCCACGTTGTCCCACGTTGTCCCACGTTGTCCGACGTTGTCCCACGTTGTCCCACGTTGTCCCACGTTGTCCCACGGTGTCCAACGATGTCCAACGATGTCCAACGGTGTCCCACGTTGTCCCACGTTGTTCCACGGTTTCCCACGTTGTCCCACGTTGTCCCACGTTGTCCCACGGTGTCCAACGGTGTCCCACGGTGTCCAACGGTGTCCAACGGTGTCCAACGGTGTCCCACGTTGTCCCACGTTGTCCCACGTTGTCCCACGTTGTCCCACGATGTCCCACGTTGTCCCACGTTGTCCCACGTTGTCCCACGTTGTCCCACGTTGTCCCACGATGTCCCACGTTGTCCCACGATGTCCCACGTTGTCCCACGTTGTCCCACGTTGTCCCACGTTGTCCCACGTTGTCCCACGATGTCCCACGTTGTCCCACGTTGTCCCACGTTGTCCCACGTTGTCCCACGTTGTCCCACGTTGTCCCACGTTGTCCCACGTTGTCCCACGTTGTCCCACGTTGTCCCACGTTGTCCCACGGTGTCCAACGGTGTCCAACGGTGTCCCACGGTGTCCAACGGTGTCCCACGTTGTCCCACGTTGTCCCACGTTGTCCCACGTTGTCCCACGTTGTCCCACGTTGTCCCACGTTGTCCCACGTTGTCCCACGTTGTCCCACGTTGTCCCACGTTGTCCCACGTTGTCCCACGTTGTCCCACGTTGTCCCACGTTGTCCCACGGTGTCCAACGATGTCCAACGGTGTCCAACGGTGTCCCACGGTGTCCAACGGTGTCCCACGATGTCCCACGTTGTCCCACGTTGTCCCACGTTGTCCCACGTTGTCCCACGTTGTCCCACGTTGTCCCACGTTGTCCCACGTTGTCCCACGTTGTCCCACGTTGTCCCACGTTGTCCCACGTTGTCCCACGTTGTCCCACGTTGTCCCACGGTGTCCCACGGTGTCCAACGATGTCCAACGGTGTCCCACGTTGTCCCACGTTGTCCCACGATGTCCCACGTTGTCCCACGTTGTCCCACGTTGTCCCACGTTGTCCCACGTTGTCCCACGTTGTCCCACGTGGTCCCACGTTGTCCCACGTTGTCCCACGGTGTCCAACGATGTCCAACGGTGTCCCACGTTGTCCAACGGTGTCCCACGTTGTCCCACGTTGTCCCACGTTGTCCCACGTTGTCCCACGTTGTCCCACGATGTCCCACGTTGTCCCACGTTGTCCCACGTTGTCCCACGTTGTCCCACGTTGTCCCACGTTGTCCCACGTTGTCCCACGTTGTCCCACGTTGTCCCACGTTGTCCCACGTTGTCCCACGGTGTCCAACGATGTCCAACGGTGTCCAACGGTGTCCCACGGTGTCCAACGGTGTCCCACGTTGTCCCACGTTGTCCCACGTTGTCCCACGTTGTCCCACGTTGTCCCACGTTGTCCCACGTTGTCCAACGATGTCCAACGGTGTCCCACGTTGTCCCACGTTGTTCCATGGTTTCCCACGTTGTCCCACGTTGTCCCACGTTGTCCCACGTTGTCCCACGTTGTCCCACGTTGTCCCACGTTGTCCCACGTTGTCCCACGTTGTCCCACGTTGTCCCACGTTGTCCCACGTTGTCCCACGGTGTCCAACGATGTCCAACGATGTCCAACGGTGTCCAACGGTGTCCCACGTTGTCCCACGTTGTTCCATGGTTTCCCACGTTGTCCCACGTTGTCCCACGTTGTCCCACGGTGTCCCACGTTGTCCCACGGTGTCCAACGATGTCCAACGGTGTCCAACGGTGTCCCACGGTGTCCAACGGTGTCCCACGTTGTCCCACGTTGTCCCACGTTGTCCCACGTTGTCCCACGTTGTCCCACGTTGTCCCACATTGTCCCACGTTGCCCCACGTTGTCCCACGTTGTCCCACGTTGTCCCACGTTGTCCCACGTTGTCCCACGGTGTCCCACGGTGTCCAACGATGTCCAACGGTGTCCCACGTTGTCCCACGTTGTCCCACGATGTCCCACGTTGTCCCACGTTGTCCCACGTTGTCCCACGTTGTCCCACGTTGTCCCACGTGGTCCCACGTTGTCCCACGTTGTCCCACGGTGTCCAACGATGTCCAACGGTGTCCCACGTTGTCCAACGGTGTCCCACGTTGTCCCACGTTGTCCCACGTTGTCCCACGTTGTCCCACGTTGTCCCACGTTGTCCCACGTTGTCCCACGTTGTCCCACGTTGTCCCACGGTGTCCAACGATGTCCAACGGTGTCCAACGGTGTCCCACGGTGTCCAACGGTGTCCCACGTTGTCCCACGTTGTCCCACGTTGTCCCACGTTGTCCCACGTTGTCCCACGTTGTCCCACGTTGTCCAACGATGTCCAACGGTGTCCCACGTTGTCCCACGTTGTTCCATGGTTTCCCACGTTGTCCCACGTTGTCCCACGTTGTCCCACGGTGTCCAACGATGTCCAACGGTGTCCAACGGTGTCCCACGGTGTCCAACGGTGTCCCACGTTGTCCCACGTTGTCCCACGTTGTCCCACGTTGTCCCACGTTGTCCCACGTTGTCCCACGTTGTCCAACGATGTCCAACGGTGTCCCACGTTGTCCCACGTTGTTCCATGGTTTCCCACGTTGTCCCACGTTGTCCCACGTTGTCCCACGGTGTCCAACGATGTCCAACGGTGTCCAACGGTGTCCAACGGTGTCCAACGGTGTCCCACGTTGTCCCACGTTGTCCCACGTTGTCCCACGGTGTCCAACGATGTCCAACGGTGTCCCACGTTGTCCCACGTTGTCCCACGATGTCCCACGTTGTCCCACGTTGTCCCACGTTGTCCCACGTTGTCCAACGTTGTCCCACGTTGTCCCACGTTGTCCCACGTTGTCCCACGTTGTCCCACGTTGTCCCACGGTGTCCAACGATGTCCAACGGTGTCCAACGGTGTCCCACGTTGTCCCACGTTGTCCCACGTTGTCCCACGTTGTCCCACGTTGTCCCACGTTGTCCAACGATGTCCAACGGTGTCCCACGTTGTCCCACGTTGTCCCACGTTGTCCCACGTTGTCCCACGTTGTCCCACGTTGTCCCACGTTGTCCCACGTTGTCCCACGTTGTCCCACGTTGTCCCACGTTGTCCCACGTTGTCCCACGTTGTCCCACGTTGTCCCACGTTGTCCCACGTTGTCCCACGTTGTCCCACGTTGTCCCACGATGTCCCACGTTGTCCCACGTTGTCCCACGTTGTCCCACGTTGTCCCACGATGTCCCACGTTGTCCCACGTTGTCCCACGGTGTCCAACGATGTCCAACGGTGTCCAACGGTGTCCAACGGTGTCCAACGGTGTCCCACGTTGTCCCACGTTGTCCCACGTTGTCCCACGTTGTCCCACGTTGTCCCACGATGTCCCACGTTGTCCCACGTTGTCCCACGTTGTCCCACGATGTCCCACGTTGTCCCACGTTGTCCCACGTTGTCCCGCGTTGTCCCACGATGTCCCACGTTGTCCCACGTTGTCCCACGTTGTCCCACGTTGTCCCACGGTGTCCAACGATGTCCAACGGTGTCCAACGGTGTCCCACGGTGTCCAACGGTGTCCCACTTTGTCCCACGTTGTCCCACGTTGTCCCACGTTGTCCCACGTTGTCCCACGATGTCCCACGTTGTCCCACGTTGTCCGACGTTGTCCCACGTTGTCCCACGTTGTCCCACGTTGTCCCACGGTGTCCAACGATGTCCAACGATGTCCAACGGTGTCCCACGTTTTCCCACGTTGTTCCATGGTGTCCCACGTTGTCCCACGTTGTCCCACGTTGTCCCACGGTGTCCAACGATGTCCAACGGTGTCCAACGGTGTCCAACGGTGTCCAACGGTATCCCACGTTGTCCCACGTTGTCCCACGTTGTCCCACGTTGTCCCACGTTGTCCCACGTTGTCCCACGTTGTCCCACGTTGTCCCACGTTGTCCAACGATGTCCAACGGTGTCCCACGTTGTCCCACGTTGTTCCATGGTTTCCCACGTTGTCCCACGTTGTCCCACGTTGTCCCACGGTGTCCAACGATGTCCAACGATGTCCAACGGTGTCCCACGATGTCCAACGATGTCCAACGATGTCCAACGGTGTCCAACGATGTCCAACGGTGTCCAACGATGTCCAACGATGTCCAACGGTGTCCCACGATGTCCAACGATGTCCAACGATGTCCAACGGTGTCCAACGGTGTCCAACGGTGTCCCACGGTGTCCAACGGTGTCCCACGTTGTCCCACGTTGTCCCACGTTGTCCCACGTTGTCCCACGATGTCCCACGTTGTCCAACGGTGTCCAACGGTGTCCAACGGTGTCCAACGGTGTCCAACGGTATCCCACGTTGTCCCACGTTGTCCCACGTTGTCCCACGTTGTCCCACGTTGTCCCACGTTGTCCCACGTTGTCCCACGTTGTCCCACGTTGTCCAACGATGTCCAACGGTGTCCCACGTTGTCCCACGTTGTTCCATGGTTTCCCACGTTGTCCCACGTTGTCCCACGTTGTCCCACGTTGTCCCACGTTGTCCCACGTTGTCCCACGTGGTCCCACGTTGTCCCACGTTGTCCCACGGTGTCCAACGATGTCCAACGGTGTCCCACGTTGTCCCACGGTGTCCCACGTTGTCCCACGTTGTCCCACGTTGTCCCACGTTGTCCCACGTTGTCCCACGATGTCCCACGTTGTCCCACGTTGTCCCACGTTGTCCCACGTTGTCCCACGTTGTCCCACGTTGTCCCACGTTGTCCCACGTTGTCCCACGTTGTCCCACGTTGTCCCACGTTGTCCCACGGTGTCCAACGATGTCCAACGGTGTCCAACGGTGTCCCACGGTGTCCAACGGTGTCCCACGTTGTCCCACGTTGTCCCACGTTGTCCCACGTTGTCCCACGTTGTCCCACGTTGTCCCACGTTGTCCAACGATGTCCAACGGTGTCCCACGTTGTCCCACGTTGTTCCATGGTTTCCCACGTTGTCCCACGTTGTCCCACGTTGTCCCACGTTGTCCCACGTTGTCCCACGGTGTCCAACGATGTCCAACGATGTCCAACGGTGTCCAACGGTGTCCCACGTTGTCCCACGTTGTTCCATGGTTTCCCACGTTGTCCCACGTTGTCCCACGGTGTCCAACGGTGTCCCACGTTGTCCCACGTTGTCCCACGTTGTCCCACGTTGTCCCACGTTGTCCCACGATGTCCCACGTTGTCCCACGTTGTCCGACGTTGTCCCACGTTTTCCCACGTTGTCCCACGTTGTCCCACGGTGTCCAACGATGTCCAACGGTGTCCAACGGTGTCCCACGGTGTCCAACGTTGTCCCACGTTGTCCCACGTTGTCCCACGTTGTCCCACGTTGTCCCACGTTGTCCCACGTTGTCCCACGTTGTCCCACGTTGTCCCACGTTGTCCCACGTTGTCCCACGTTGTCCCACGTTGTCCCACGTTGTCCCACGTTGTCCCACGTTGTCCCACGTTGTCCCACGGTGTCCAACGGTGTCCAACGATGTCCCACGTTGTCCCACGTTGTCCCACGTTGTCCCACGTTGTCCCACGATGTCCCACGTTGTCCCACGTTGTCCCACGTTGTCCCACGTTGTCCCACGTTGTCCCACGTTGTCCCACGTTGTCCCACGTTGTCCCACGTTGTCCCACGTTGTCCCACGTTGTCCCACGTTGTCCCACGTTGTCCCACGTTGTCCCACGGTGTCCCACGTTGTCCCACGTTGTCCCACGTTGTCCCACGTTGTCCCACGGTGTCCAACGATGTCCAACGGTGTCCAACGGTGTCCCACGTTGTCCCACGTTGTCCCACGTTGTCCCACGTTGTCCCACGTTGTCCCACGTTGTCCAACGATGTCCAACGGTGTCCCACGTTGTCCCACGTTGTCCCACGTTGTCCCACGTTGTCCCACGTTGTCCCACGTTGTCCCACGTTGTCCCACGTTGTCCCACGTTGTCCCACGTTGTCCCACGTTGTCCCACGTTGTCCCACGTTGTCCCACGTTGTCCCACGTTGTGCCACGTTGTCCCACGTTGTCCCACGTTGTCCCACGATGTCCCACGTTGTCCCACGTTGTCCCACGTTGTCCCACGTTGTCCCACGATGTCCCACGTTGTCCCACGGTGTCCAACGATGTCCAACGGTGTCCAACGGTGTCCAACGGTGTCCAACGGTGTCCCACGTTGTCCCACGTTGTCCCACGTTGTCCCACGTTGTCCCACGTTGTCCCACGATGTCCCACGTTGTCCCACGTTGTCCCACGTTGTCCCACGATGTCCCACGTTGTCCCACGTTGTCCCACGTTGTCCCGCGTTGTCCCACGATGTCCCACGTTGTCCCACGTTGTCCCACGTTGTCCCACGTTGTCCCACGGTGTCCAACGATGTCCAACGGTGTCCAACGGTGTCCCACGGTGTCCAACGGTGTCCCACTTTGTCCCATGTTGTCCCACGTTGTCCCACGTTGTCCCACGTTGTCCCACGATGTCCCACGTTGTCCCACGTTGTCCGACGTTGTCCCACGTTGTCCCACGTTGTCCCACGTTGTCCCACGGTGTCCAACGATGTCCAACGATGTCCAACGGTGTCCCACGTTGTCCCACGTTGTTCCATGGTTTCCCACGTTGTCCCACGTTGTCCCACGTTGTCCCACGGTGTCCAACGATGTCCAACGGTGTCCAACGGTGTCCAACGGTGTCCAACGGTATCCCACGTTGTCCCACGTTGTCCCACGTTGTCCCACGTTGTCCCACGTTGTCCCACGTTGTCCCACGTTGTCCCACGTTGTCCCACGTTGTCCAACGATGTCCAACGGTGTCCCACGTTGTCCCACGTTGTTCCATGGTTTCCCACGTTGTCCCACGTTGTCCCACGTTGTCCCACGGTGTCCAACGATGTCCAACGATGTCCAACGGTGTCCCACGATGTCCAACGATGTCCAACGATGTCCAACGGTGTCCAACGATGTCCAACGGTGTCCAACGATGTCCAACGATGTCCAACGGTGTCCCACGATGTCCAACGATGTCCAACGATGTCCAACGGTGTCCAACGGTGTCCAACGGTGTCCCACGGTGTCCAACGGTGTCCCACGTTGTCCCACGTTGTCCCACGTTGTCCCACGTTGTCCCACGATGTCCCACGTTGTCCAACGGTGTCCAACGGTGTCCAACGGTGTCCAACGGTGTCCAACGGTATCCCACGTTGTCCCACGTTGTCCCACGTTGTCCCACGTTGTCCCACGTTGTCCCACGTTGTCCCACGTTGTCCCACGTTGTCCCACGTTGTCCCACGTTGTCCCACGTTGTCCCACGGTGTCCAACGGTGTCCCACGGTGTCCAACGTTGTCCCACGTTGTCCCACGTTGTCCCACGTTGTCCCACGTTGTCCCACGTTGTCCCACGTTGTCCCACGTTGTCCCACGTTGTCCCACGTTGTCCCACGTTGTCCCACGTTGTCCCACGTTGTCCCACGTTGTCCCACGTTGTCCCACGTTGTCCCACGTTGTCCCACGTTGTCCCACGTTGTCCCACGTTGTCCCACGTTGTCCCACGGTGTCCCACGGTGTCCAACGATGTCCAACGGTGTCCCACGTTGTCCCACGTTGTCCCACGATGTCCCACGTTGTCCCACGTTGTCCCACGTTGTCCCACGTTGTCCCACGTTGTCCCACGTTGTCCCACGTTGTCCCACGTTGTCCCACGGTGTCCCACGGTGTCCAACGATGTCCAACGGTGTCCCACGTTGTCCCACGTTGTCCCACGATGTCCCACGTTGTCCCACGTTGTCCCACGTTGTCCCACGTTGTCCCACGTTGTCCCACGTTGTCCCACGTGGTCCCACGTTGTCCCACGTTGTCCCACGGTGTCCAACGATGTCCCACGATGTCCCACGTTGTCCCACGATGTCCCACGTTGTCCAACGGTGTCCAACGGTGTCCAACGGTGTCCAACGGTGTCCAACGGTATCCCACGTTGTCCCACGTTGTCCCACGTTGTCCCACGTTGTCCCACGTTGTCCCACGTTGTCCAACGATGTCCAACGGTGTCCAACGATGTCCAACGGTGTCCAACGATGTCCAACGATGTCCAACGGTGTCCCACGATGTCCAACGATGTCCAACGATGTCCAACGATGTCCAACGGTGTCCCACGTTGTCCCACGTTGTTCCATGGTTTCCCACGTTGTCCCACGTTGTCCCACGTTGTCCCACGTTGTCCCACGTTGTCCCACGTTGTCCCACGTTGTCCCACGTTGTCCCACGGTGTCCAACGATGTCCAACGGTGTCCAACGGTGTCCCACGGTGTCCAACGGTGTCCCACGTTGTCCCACGTTGTCCCACGTTGTCCCACGTTGTCCCACGTTGTCCCACGTTGTCCCACGTTGTCCCACGTTGTCCCACGTTGTCCCACGTTGTCCCACGTTGTCCCACGTTGTCCCACGTTGTCCCACGTTGTCCCACGTTGTCCCACGTTGTCCCACGGTGTCCCACGGTGTCCAACGATGTCCAACGGTGTCCCACGTTGTCCCACGTTGTCCCACGATGTCCCACGTTGTCCCACGTTGTCCCACGTTGTCCCACGTTGTCCCACGTTGTCCCACGTTGTCCCACGTGGTCCCACGTTGTCCCACGTTGTCCCACGGTGTCCAACGATGTCCAACGGTGTCCCACGTTGTCCAACGGTGTCCCACGTTGTCCCACGTTGTCCCACGTTGTCCCACGTTGTCCCACGTTGTCCCACGATGTCCCACGTTGTCCCACGTTGTCCCACGTTGTCCCACGTTGTCCCACGTTGTCCCACGTTGTCCCACGTTGTCTCACGTTGTCCCACGTTGTCCCACGTTGTCCCACGTTGTCCCACGGTGTCCAACGATGTCCAACGGTGTCCAACGGTGTCCCACGGTGTCCAACGGTGTCCCACGTTGTCCCACGTTGTCCCACGTTGTCCCACGTTGTCCCACGTTGTCCCACGTTGTCCAACGATGTCCAACGGTGTCCCACGTTGTCCCACGTTGTTCCATGGTTTCCCACGTTGTCCCACGTTGTCCCACGTTGTCCCACGTTGTCCCACGTTGTCCCACGTTGTCCCACGTTGTCCCACGTTGTCCCACGTTGTCCCACGTTGTCCCACGTTGTCCCACGTTGTCCCACGTTGTCCCACGGTGTCCAACGATGTCCAACGATGTCCAACGGTGTCCAACGGTGTCCCACGTTGTCCCACGTTGTTCCATGGTTTCCCACGTTGTCCCACGTTGTCCCACGGTGTCCAACGGTGTCCCACGTTGTCCCACGTTGTCCCACGTTGTCCCACGTTGTCCCACGTTGTCCCACGATGTCCCACGTTGTCCCACGTTGTCCGACGTTGTCCCACGTTTTCCCACGTTGTCCCACGTTGTCCCACGGTGTCCAACGATGTCCAACGGTGTCCAACGGTGTCCCACGGTGTCCAACGTTGTCCCACGTTGTCCCACGTTGTCCCACGTTGTCCCACGTTGTCCCACGTTGTCCCACGTTGTCCCACGTTGTCCCACGTTGTCCCACGTTGTCCCACGTTGTCCCACGTTGTCCCACGTTGTCCCACGTTGTCCCACGTTGTCCCACGTTGTCCCACGTTGTCCCACGGTGTCCAACGGTGTCCAACGATGTCCCACGTTGTCCCACGTTGTCCCACGTTGTCCCACGTTGTCCCACGATGTCCCACGTTGTCCCACGTTGTCCCACGTTGTCCCACGTTGTCCCACGTTGTCCCACGTTGTCCCACGTTGTCCCACGTTGTCCCACGATGTCCCACGTTGTCCCACGTTGTCCCACGTTGTCCCACGTTGTCCCACGATGTCCCACGTTGTCCCACGTTGTCCCACGGTGTCCAACGATGTCCAACGGTGTCCAACGGTGTCCAACGGTGTCCAACGGTGTCCCACGTTGTCCCACGTTGTCCCACGTTGTCCCACGTTGTCCCACGTTGTCCCACGATGTCCCACGTTGTCCCACGTTGTCCCACGTTGTCCCACGATGTCCCACGTTGTCCCACGTTGTCCCACGTTGTCCCGCGTTGTCCCACGATGTCCCACGTTGTCCCACGTTGTCCCACGTTGTCCCACGTTGTCCCACGTTGTCCCACGGTGTCCAACGATGTCCAACGGTGTCCAACGGTGTCCCACGGTGTCCAACGGTGTCCCACGTTGTCCCACGTTGTCCCACGTTGTCCCACGTTGTCCCACGTTGTCCCACGATGTCCCACGTTGTCCCACGTTGTCCGACGTTGTCCCACGTTGTCCCACGTTGTCCCACGTTGTCCCACGGTGTCCAACGATGTCCAACGATGTCCAACGGTGTCCCACGTTGTCCCACGTTGTTCCATGGTTTCCCACGTTGTCCCACGTTGTCCCACGTTGTCCCACGGTGTCCAACGATGTCCAACGGTGTCCAACGGTGTCCAACGGTGTCCAACGGTATCCCACGTTGTCCCACGTTGTCCCACGTTGTCCCACGTTGTCCCACGTTGTCCCACGTTGTCCCACGTTGTCCCACGTTGTCCCACGTTGTCCAACGATGTCCAACGGTGTCCCACGTTGTCCCACGTTGTTCCATGGTTTCCCACGTTGTCCCACGTTGTCCCACGTTGTCCCACGGTGTCCAACGATGTCCAACGATGTCCAACGGTGTCCCACGATGTCCAACGATGTCCAACGATGTCCAACGGTGTCCAACGATGTCCAACGGTGTCCAACGATGTCCAACGATGTCCAACGGTGTCCCACGATGTCCAACGATGTCCAACGATGTCCAACGGTGTCCAACGGTGTCCAACGGTGTCCCACGGTGTCCAACGGTGTCCCACGTTGTCCCACGTTGTCCCACGTTGTCCCACGTTGTCCCACGATGTCCCACGTTGTCCAACGGTGTCCAACGGTGTCCAACGATGTCCAACGATGTCCAACGGTGTCCCACGATGTCCAACGATGTCCAACGATGTCCAACGGTGTCCCACGTTGTCCCACGTTGTCCCACGTTGTCCCACGTTGTCCCACGGTGTCCAACGATGTCCAACGGTGTCCCACGTTGTCCAACGGTGTCCCACGTTGTCCCACGTTGTCCCACGTTTTCCCACGTTGTCCCACGTTGTCCCACGTTGTCCCACGTTGTCCCACGTTGTCCCACGTTGTCCCACGTTGTCCCACGGTGTCCAACGATGTCCAACGGTGTCCAACGGTGTCCCACGGTGTCCAACGGTGTCCCACGTTGTCCCACGTTGTCCCACGTTGTCCCACGTTGTCCCACGTTGTCCCACGTTGTCCAACGATGTCGAACGGTGTCCCACGTTGTCCCACGTTGTTCCATGGTTTCCCACGTTGTCCCACGTTGTCCCACGTTGTCCCACGTTGTCCCACGTTGTCCCACGTTTTCCCACGTTGTCCCACGTTGTCCCACGTTGTCCCACGTTGTCCCACGTTGTCCCACGTTGTCCCACGTTGTCCCACGGTGTCCAACGATGTCCAACGGTGTCCAACGGTGTCCCACGGTGTCCAACGGTGTCCCACGTTGTCCCACGTTGTCCCACGTTGTCCCACGTTGTCCCACGTTGTCCCACGTTGTCCAACGATGTCGAACGGTGTCCCACGTTGTCCCACGTTGTTCCATGGTTTCCCACGTTGTCCCACGTTGTCCCACGTTGTCCCACGTTGTCCCACGTTGTCCCACGTTGTCCCACGGTGTCCAACGATGTCCAACGGTGTCCCACGTTGTCCCACGTTGTCCCACGTTGTCCCACGATGTCCCACGTTGTCCCACGTTGTCCCACGTTGTCCCACGTTGTCCCACGTTGTCCCACGTTGTCCCACGTTGTCCCACGTGGTCCCACGTTGTCCCACGTTGTCCCACGGTGTCCAACGATGTCCAACGGTGTCCCACGTTGTCCAACGGTGTCCCACGTTGTCCCACGTTGTCCCACGGTGTCCAACGATGTCCAACGGTGTCCCACGTTGTCCAACGGTGTCCCACGTTGTCCCACGTTGTCCCACGTTGTCCCGCGTTGTCCCACGATGTCCCACGTTGTCCCACGTTGTCCCACGTTGTCCCACGTTGTCCCACGTTGTCCCACGTTGTCCCACGTTGTCCAACGATGTCCAACAGTGTCCAACGGTGTCCAACGGTGTCCAACGGTGTCCCACGTTGTCCCACGTTGTCCCACGTTGTCCCACGTTGTCCCACGTTGTCCCACGTTGTCCCACGTTGTCCCACGTTGTCCGACGTTGTCCCACGTTGTCCCACGTTGTCCCACGTTGTCCCACGGTGTCCAACGATGTCCAACGATGTCCAACGGTGTCCCACGTTGTCCCACGTTGTTCCACGTTGTCCCACGTTGTCCCACGTTGTCCAACGATGTCCAACAGTGTCCAACGGTGTCCAACGGTGTCCAACGGTGTCCCACGTTGTCCCACGTTGTCCCACGTTGTCCCACGTTGTCCCACGTTGTCCCACGTTGTCCCACGTTGTCCCACGTTGTCCGACGTTGTCCCACGTTGTCCCACGTTGTCCCACGTTGTCCCACGGTGTCCAACGATGTCCAACGATGTCCAACGGTGTCCCACGTTGTCCCACGTTGTTCCATGGTTTCCCACGTTGTCCCACGTTGTCCCACGTTGTCCCACGGTGTCCAACGATGTCCAACGGTGTCCCACGTTGTCCCACGTTGTCCCACGTTGTCCCACGTTGTCCCACGTTGTCCCACGATGTCCCACGTTGTCCCACGTTGTCCCACGTTGTCCCACGATGTCCCACGTTGTCCCACGTTGTCCCACGTTGTCCCACGTTGTCCCACGTTGTCCCACGTTGTCCCACGTTGTCCCACGTTGTCCCACGTTGTCCCACGGTGTCCAACGATGTCCAACGGTGTCCAACGGTGTCCCACGGTGTCCAACGGTGTCCCACGTTGTCCCACGTTGTCCCACGTTGTCCCACGTTGTCCCACGTTGTCCCACGATGTCCCACGTTGTCCCACGTTGTCCGACGTTGTCCCACGTTTTCCCACGTTGTCCCACGTTGTCCCACGGTGTCCAACGATGTCCAACGGTGTCCAACGGTGTCCCACGGTGTCCAACGTTGTCCCACGTTGTCCCACGTTGTCCCACGTTGTCCCACGTTGTCCCACGTTGTCCCACGTTGTCCCACGTTGTCCCACGTTGTCCCACGTTGTCCCACGTTGTCCCACGTTGTCCCACGTTGTCCCACGTTGTCCCACGTTGTCCCACGTTTTCCCACGTTGTCCCACGTTGTCCCACGGTGTCCAACGATGTCCAACGGTGTCCCACGTTGTCCAACGGTGTCCCACGTTGTCCCACGTTGTCCCACGTTGTCCCACGTTGTCAAACGATGTCCCACGTTGTCCCACGTTGTCCCACGTTGTCCCACGTTGTCCCACGTTGTCCCACGTTGTCCCACGTTGTCCCACGTTGTCCCACGTTGTCCCACGTTGTCCCACGTTGTCCCACGGTGTCCAACGATGTCCAACGGTGTCCAACGGTGTCCCACGGTGTCCAACGGTGTCCCACGTTGTCCCACGTTGTCCCACGTTGTCCCACGTTGTCCCACGTTGTCCCACGTTGTCCCACGTTGTCCAACGATGTCCAACGGTGTCCCACGTTGTCCCACGTTGTTCCATGGTTTCCCACGTTGTCCCACGTTGTCCCACGTTGTCCCACGGTGTCCAACGATGTCCAACGGTGTCCAACGGTGTCCAACGGTGTCCAACGGTGTCCCACGTTGTCCCACGTTGTCCCACGTTGTCCCACGGTGTCCAACGATGTCCAACGGTGTCCCACGTTGTCCCACGTTGTCCCACGTTGTCCCACGTTGTCCCACGATGTCCCACGTTGTCCCACGTTGTCCCACGTTGTCCCACGTTGTCCCACGTCGTCCCACGTTGTCCCACGTTGTCCCACGTTGTCCCACGTTGTCCCACGTCGTCCCACGTTGTCCCACGTTGTCCCACGTTGTCCCACGTTGTCCCACGTTGTCCCACGTTGTCCCACGTTGTCCCACGGTGTCCAACGGTGTCCAACGATGTCCCACGTTGTCCCACGTTGTCCCACGTTGTCCCACGTTGTCCCACGATGTCCCACGTTGTCCCACGTTGTCCCACGTTGTCCCACGTTGTCCCACGTTGTCCCACGTTGTCCCACGTTGTCCCACGTTGTCCCACGTTGTCCCACGTTGTCCCACGTTGTTCCATGGTTTCCCACGTTGTCCCACGTTGTCCCACGTTGTCCCACGTTGTCCCACGGTGTCCAACGATGTCCAACGATGTCCAACGGTGTCCCACGTTGTCCCACGTTGTCCCACGTTGTCCCACGTTGTCCCACGTTGTCCCACGTTGTCCCACGTTGTCCCACGGTGTCCAACGGTGTCCAACGATGTCCCACGTTGTCCCACTTTGTCCCACGGTGTCCCACGTTGTCCCACGATGTCCCACGTTGTCCCACGTTGTCCCACGTTGTCCCACGTTGTCCCACGTTGTCCCACGTTGTCCCACGTTGTCCCACGTTGTCCCACGTTGTCCCACGGTGTCCAACGATGTCCAACGGTGTCCAACGGTGTCCCACGGTGTCCAACGGTGTCCCACGTTGTCCCACGTTGTCCCACGTTGTCCCACGTTGTCCCACGTTGTCCCACGATGTCCCACGTTGTCCCACGTTGTCCGACGTTGTCCCACGTTGTCCCACGTTGTCCCACGTTGTCCCACGGTGTCCAACGATGTCCAACGGTGTCCAACGGTGTCCAACGGTGTCCAACGGTGTCCCACGGTGTCCAACGATGTCCAACGGTGTCCCACGTTGTCCAACGGTGTCCCACGTTGTCCCACGTTGTCCCACGTTGTCCCACGTTGTCCCACGTTGTCCCACGTTGTCCCACGTTGCCCCACGTTGTCCCACGTTGTCCCGCGTTGTCCCACGGTGTCCAACGATGTCCAACGGTGTCCAACGGTGTCCCACGGTGTCCAACGGTGTCCCACGTTGTCCCACGTTGTCCCACGTTGTCCCACGTTGTCCCACGTTGTCCCACGTTGTCCAACGATGTCCAACGGTGTCCCACGTTGTCCCACGTTGTTCCATGGTTTCCCACGTTGTCCCACGTTGTCCCACGTTGTCCCACGTTGTCCCACGTTGTCCCACGGTGTCCCACGGTGTCCAACGATGTCCAACGGTGTCCCACGTTGTCCCACGTTGTCCCACGATGTCCCACGTTGTCCCACGTTGTCCCACGTTGTCCCACGTTGTCCCACGTTGTCCCACGTTGTCCCACGTGGTCCCACGTTGTCCCACGTTGTCCCACGGTGTCCAACGATGTCCAACGGTGTCCCACGTTGTCCAACGGTGTCCCACGTTGTCCCACGTTGTCCCACGGTGTCCAACGATGTCCAACGATGTCCAACGGTGTCCCACGTTGTCCCACGTTGTCCCACGTTGTCCCACGTTGTCCCACGTTGTCCAACGGTGTCCCACGTTGTCCAACGGTGTCCCACGTTGTCCCACGTTGTCCCACGGTGTCCAACGATGTCCAACGATGTCCAACGGTGTCCCACGTTGTCCCACGTTGTCCCACGTTGTCCCACGTTGTCCCACGTTGTCCCACGTTGTCCCACGTTGTCCCACGGTGTCCAACGGTGTCCAACGATGTCCCACGTTGTCCCACGTTGTCCCACGTTGTCCCACGTTGTCCCACGATGTCCCACGTTGTCCCACGTTGTCCCACGTTGTCCCACGTTGTCCCACGTTGTCCCACGTTGTCCCACGTTGTCCCACGTTGTCCCACGTTGTCCCACGGTGTCCAACGATGTCCAACGGTGTCCAACGGTGTCCCACGGTGTCCAACGGTGTCCCACGTTGTCCCACGTTGTCCCACGTTGTCCCACGTTGTCCCACGATGTCCCACGTTGTCCCACGTTGTCCGACGTTGTCCCACGTTGTCCCACGTTGTCCCACGTTGTCCCACGGTGTCCAACGATGTCCAACGATGTCCAACGGTGTCCCACGTTGTCCCACGTTGTTCCATGGTTTCCCACGTTGTCCCACGTTGTCCCACGTTGTCCCACGGTGTCCAACGATGTCCAACGGTGTCCAACGGTGTCCAACGGTGTCCAACGGTATCCCACGTTGTCCCACGTTGTCCCACGTTGTCCCACGTTGTCCCACGTTGTCCCACGTTGTCCCACGTTGTCCCACGTTGTCCCACGTTGTCCAACGATGTCCAACGGTGTCCCACGTTGTCCCACGTTGTTCCATGGTTTCCCACGTTGTCCCACGTTGTCCCACGTTGTCCCACGGTGTCCAACGATGTCCAACGATGTCCAACGGTGTCCCACGATGTCCAACGATGTCGAACGATGTCCAACGGTGTCCAACGATGTCCAACGGTGTCCAACGATGTCCAACGATGTCCAACGGTGTCCCACGATGTCCAACGATGTCCAACGATGTCCAACGGTGTCCAACGGTGTCCAACGGTGTCCCACGGTGTCCAACGGTGTCCCACGTTGTCCCACGTTGTCCCACGTTGTCCCACGTTGTCCCACGATGTCCCACGTTGTCCAACGGTGTCCAACGGTGTCCAACGATGTCCCACGTTGTCCCACGTTGTCCCACGTTGTCCCACGTTGTCCCACGTTGTCCCACGTTGTCCCACGGTGTCCAACGATGTCCAACGGTGTCCAACGGTGTCCCACGGTGTCCAACGGTGTCCCACGTTGTCCCACGTTGTCCCACGTTGTCCCACGTTGTCCCACGTTGTCCCACGTTGTCCAACGATGTCGAACGGTGTCCCACGTTGTCCCACGTTGTTCCATGGTTTCCCACGTTGTCCCACGTTGTCCCACGTTGTCCCACGTTGTCCCACGTTGTCCCACGTTGTCCCACGGTGTCCAACGATGTCCAACGGTGTCCCACGTTGTCCCACGTTGTCCCACGTTGTCCCACGATGTCCCACGTTGTCCCACGTTGTCCCACGTTGTCCCACGTTGTCCCACGTTGTCCCACGTTGTCCCACGTTGTCCCACGTGGTCCCACGTTGTCCCACGTTGTCCCACGGTGTCCAACGATGTCCAACGGTGTCCCACGTTGTCCAACGGTGTCCCACGTTGTCCCACGTTGTCCCACGTTGTCCCGCGTTGTCCCACGATGTCCCACGTTGTCCCACGTTGTCCCACGTTGTCCCACGTTGTCCCACGTTGTCCCACGTTGTCCCACGTTGTCCCACGTTGTCCCACGTTGTCCAACGATGTCCAACAGTGTCCAACGGTGTCCAACGGTGTCCAACGGTGTCCCACGTTGTCCCACGTTGTCCCACGTTGTCCCACGTTGTCCCACGTTGTCCCACGTTGTCCCACGTTGTCCCACGTTGTCCGACGTTGTCCCACGTTGTCCCACGTTGTCCCACGTTGTCCCACGGTGTCCAACGATGTCCAACGATGTCCAACGGTGTCCCACGTTGTCCCACGTTGTTCCATGGTTTCCCACGTTGTCCCACGTTGTCCCACGTTGTCCCACGGTGTCCAACGATGTCCAACGGTGTCCCACGTTGTCCCACGTTGTCCCACGTTGTCCCACGTTGTCCCACGTTGTCCCACGATGTCCCACGTTGTCCCACGTTGTCCCACGTTGTCCCACGATGTCCCACGTTGTCCCACGTTGTCCCACGTTGTCCCACGTTGTCCCACGTTGTCCCACGTTGTCCCACGTTGTCCCACGTTGTCCCACGTTGTCCCACGGTGTCCAACGATGTCCAACGGTGTCCAACGGTGTCCCACGGTGTCCAACGGTGTCCCACGTTGTCCCACGTTGTCCCACGTTGTCCCACGTTGTCCCACGTTGTCCCACGATGTCCCACGTTGTCCCACGTTGTCCGACGTTGTCCCACGTTTTCCCACGTTGTCCCACGTTGTCCCACGGTGTCCAACGATGTCCAACGGTGTCCAACGGTGTCCCACGGTGTCCAACGTTGTCCCACGTTGTCCCACGTTGTCCCACGTTGTCCCACGTTGTCCCACGTTGTCCCACGTTGTCCCACGTTGTCCCACGTTGTCCCACGTTGTCCCACGTTGTCCCACGTTGTCCCACGTTGTCCCACGTTGTCCCACGTTGTCCCACGTTGTCCCACGTTTTCCCACGTTGTCCCACGTTGTCCCACGGTGTCCAACGATGTCCAACGGTGTCCCACGTTGTCCAACGGTGTCCCACGTTGTCCCACGTTGTCCCACGTTGTCCCACGTTGTCAAACGATGTCCCACGTTGTCCCACGTTGTCCCACGTTGTCCCACGTTGTCCCACGTTGTCCCACGTTGTCCCACGTTGTCCCACGTTGTCCCACGTTGTCCCACGTTGTCCCACGTTGTCCCACGGTGTCCAACGATGTCCAACGGTGTCCAACGGTGTCCCACGGTGTCCAACGGTGTCCCACGTTGTCCCACGTTGTCCCACGTTGTCCCACGTTGTCCCACGTTGTCCCACGTTGTCCCACGTTGTCCAACGATGTCCAACGGTGTCCCACGTTGTCCCACGTTGTTCCATGGTTTCCCACGTTGTCCCACGTTGTCCCACGTTGTCCCACGGTGTCCAACGATGTCCAACGGTGTCCAACGGTGTCCAACGGTGTCCAACGGTGTCCCACGTTGTCCCACGTTGTCCCACGTTGTCCCACGGTGTCCAACGATGTCCAACGGTGTCCCACGTTGTCCCACGTTGTCCCACGTTGTCCCACGTTGTCCCACGATGTCCCACGTTGTCCCACGTTGTCCCACGTTGTCCCACGTTGTCCCACGTCGTCCCACGTTGTCCCACGTTGTCCCACGTTGTCCCACGTTGTCCCACGTCGTCCCACGTTGTCCCACGTTGTCCCACGTTGTCCCACGTTGTCCCACGTTGTCCCACGTTGTCCCACGTTGTCCCACGGTGTCCAACGGTGTCCAACGATGTCCCACGTTGTCCCACGTTGTCCCACGTTGTCCCACGTTGTCCCACGATGTCCCACGTTGTCCCACGTTGTCCCACGTTGTCCCACGTTGTCCCACGTTGTCCCACGTTGTCCCACGTTGTCCCACGTTGTCCCACGTTGTCCCACGTTGTCCCACGTTGTTCCATGGTTTCCCACGTTGTCCCACGTTGTCCCACGTTGTCCCACGTTGTCCCACGGTGTCCAACGATGTCCAACGATGTCCAACGGTGTCCCACGTTGTCCCACGTTGTCCCACGTTGTCCCACGTTGTCCCACGTTGTCCCACGTTGTCCCACGTTGTCCCACGGTGTCCAACGGTGTCCAACGATGTCCCACGTTGTCCCACTTTGTCCCACGGTGTCCCACGTTGTCCCACGATGTCCCACGTTGTCCCACGTTGTCCCACGTTGTCCCACGTTGTCCCACGTTGTCCCACGTTGTCCCACGTTGTCCCACGTTGTCCCACGTTGTCCCACGGTGTCCAACGATGTCCAACGGTGTCCAACGGTGTCCCACGGTGTCCAACGGTGTCCCACGTTGTCCCACGTTGTCCCACGTTGTCCCACGTTGTCCCACGTTGTCCCACGATGTCCCACGTTGTCCCACGTTGTCCGACGTTGTCCCACGTTGTCCCACGTTGTCCCACGTTGTCCCACGGTGTCCAACGATGTCCAACGGTGTCCAACGGTGTCCAACGGTGTCCAACGGTGTCCCACGGTGTCCAACGATGTCCAACGGTGTCCCACGTTGTCCAACGGTGTCCCACGTTGTCCCACGTTGTCCCACGTTGTCCCACGTTGTCCCACGTTGTCCCACGTTGTCCCACGTTGCCCCACGTTGTCCCACGTTGTCCCGCGTTGTCCCACGGTGTCCAACGATGTCCAACGGTGTCCAACGGTGTCCCACGGTGTCCAACGGTGTCCCACGTTGTCCCACGTTGACCCACGTTGTCCCACGTTGTCCCACGTTGTCCCACGTTGTCCAACGATGTCCAACGGTGTCCCACGTTGTCCCACGTTGTTCCATGGTTTCCCACGTTGTCCCACGTTGTCCCACGTTGTCCCACGTTGTCCCACGTTGTCCCACGGTGTCCCACGGTGTCCAACGATGTCCAACGGTGTCCCACGTTGTCCCACGTTGTCCCACGATGTCCCACGTTGTCCCACGTTGTCCCACGTTGTCCCACGTTGTCCCACGTTGTCCCACGTTGTCCCACGTGGTCCCACGTTGTCCCACGTTGTCCCACGGTGTCCAACGATGTCCAACGGTGTCCCACGTTGTCCAACGGTGTCCCACGTTGTCCCACGTTGTCCCACGGTGTCCAACGATGTCCAACGATGTCCAACGGTGTCCCACGTTGTCCCACGTTGTCCCACGTTGTCCCACGTTGTCCCACGTTGTCCAACGGTGTCCCACGTTGTCCAACGGTGTCCCACGTTGTCCCACGTTGTCCCACGGTGTCCCACGATGTCCAACGATGTCCAACGGTGTCCCACGTTGTCCCACGTTGTCCCACGTTGTCCCACGTTGTCCCACGTTGTCCCACGTTGTCCCACGTTGTCCCACGGTGTCCAACGGTGTCCAACGATGTCCCACGTTGTCCCACGTTGTCCCACGTTGTCCCACGTTGTCCCACGATGTCCCACGTTGTCCCACGTTGTCCCACGTTGTCCCACGTTGTCCCACGTTGTCCCACGTTGTCCCACGTTGTCCCACGTTGTCCCACGTTGTCCCACGGTGTCCAACGATGTCCAACGGTGTCCAACGGTGTCCCACGGTGTCCAACGGTGTCCCACGTTGTCCCACGTTGTCCCACGTTGTCCCACGTTGTCCCACGATGTCCCACGTTGTCCCACGTTGTCCGACGTTGTCCCACGTTGTCCCACGTTGTCCCACGTTGTCCCACGGTGTCCAACGATGTCCAACGATGTCCAACGGTGTCCCACGTTGTCCCACGTTGTTCCATGGTTTCCCACGTTGTCCCACGTTGTCCCACGTTGTCCCACGGTGTCCAACGATGTCCAACGGTGTCCAACGGTGTCCAACGGTGTCCAACGGTATCCCACGTTGTCCCACGTTGTCCCACGTTGTCCCACGTTGTCCCACGTTGTCCCACGTTGTCCCACGTTGTCCCACGTTGTCCCACGTTGTCCAACGATGTCCAACGGTGTCCCACGTTGTCCCACGTTGTTCCATGGTTTCCCACGTTGTCCCACGTTGTCCCACGTTGTCCCACGGTGTCCAACGATGTCCAACGATGTCCAACGGTGTCCCACGATGTCCAACGATGTCGAACGATGTCCAACGGTGTCCAACGATGTCCAACGGTGTCCAACGATGTCCAACGATGTCCAACGGTGTCCCACGATGTCCAACGATGTCCAACGATGTCCAACGGTGTCCAACGGTGTCCAACGGTGTCCCACGGTGTCCAACGGTGTCCCACGTTGTCCCACGTTGTCCCACGTTGTCCCACGTTGTCCCACGATGTCCCACGTTGTCCAACGGTGTCCAACGGTGTCCAACGATGTCCAACGATGTCCAACGGTGTCCCACGATGTCCAACGATGTCCAACGATGTCCAACGGTGTCCCACGTTGTCCCACGTTGTCCCACGTTGTCCCACGTTGTCCCACGGTGTCCAACGATGTCCAACGGTGTCCCACGTTGTCCAACGGTGTCCCACGTTGTCCCACGTTGTCCCACGTTGTCCCACGTTGTCCCACGTTGTCCCACGTTGTCCCACGTTGTCCCACGTTGTCCCACGTTGTCCCACGTTGTCCCACGGTGTCCAACGATGTCCAACGGTGTCCAACGGTGTCCCACGGTGTCCAACGGTGTCCCACGTTGTCCCACGTTGTCCCACGTTGTCCCACGTTGTCCCACGTTGTCCCACGTTGTCCAACGATGTCGAACGGTGTCCCACGTTGTCCCACGTTGTTCCATGGTTTCCCACGTTGTCCCACGTTGTCCCACGTTGTCCCACGATGTCCCACGTTGTCCCACGTTGTCCCACGTTGTCCCACGTTGTCCCACGATGTCCCACGTTGTCCCACGTTGTCCCACGTTGTCCCACGTTGTCCCACGTTGTCCCACGTTGTCCCACGGTGTCCAACGATGTCCAACGGTGTCCCACGTTGTCCCACGTTGTCCCACGTTGTCCCACGATGTCCCACGTTGTCCCACGTTGTCCCACGGTGTCCAACGATGTCCAACGGTGTCCCACGTTGTCCCACGTTGTCCCACGTTGTCCCACGATGTCCCACGTTGTCCCACGTTGTCCCACGTTGTCCCACGTTGTCCCACGTTGTCCCACGTTGTCCCACGTTGTTCCATGGTTTCCCACGTTGTCCCACGTTGTCCCACGTTGTCCCACGTTGTCCCACGTTGTCCCACGTTGTCCCACGTTGTCCCACGTTGTCCCACGTTGTCCCACGTTGTCCCACGTGGTCCCACGTTGTCCCACGTTGTCCCACGGTGTCCAACGTTGTCCCACGTTGTCCCACGTTGTCCCACGGTGTCCAACGATGTCCAACGATGTCCAACGGTGTCCCACGTTGTCCCACGTTGTTCCATGGTTTCCCACGTTGTCCCACGTTGTCCCACGTTGTCCCACGGTGTCCAACGATGTCCAACGGTGTCCAACGGTGTCCAACGGTGTCCAACGGTGTCCCACGATGTCCCACGTTGTCCCACGTTGTCCCACGTTGTCCCACGTTGTCCCACGATGTCCCACGTTGTCCCACGTTGTCCCACGTTGTCCCACGATGTCCCACGTTGTCCCACGTTGTCCCACGTTGTCCCACGTTGTCCCACGTTGTCCCACGTTGTCCCACGTTGTCCCACGTTGTCCCACGTTGTCCAACGATGTCCAACAGTGTCCAACGGTGTCCAACGGTGTCCAACGGTGTCCCACGTTGTCCCACGTTGTCCCACGTTGTCCCACGTTGTCCCACGTTGTCCCACGTTGTCCCACGTTGTCCCACGTTGTCCGACGTTGTCCCACGTTGTCCCACGTTGTCCCACGTTGTCCCACGGTGTCCAACGATGTCCAACGATGTCCAACGGTGTCCCACGTTGTCCCACGTTGTTCCATGGTTTCCCACGTTGTCCCACGTTGTCCCACGTTGTCCCACGGTGTCCAACGATGTCCAACGGTGTCCAACGGTGTCCAACGGTGTCCAACGGTGTCCCACTATGTCCCACGTTGTCCCACGTTGTCCCACGTTGTCCGACGTTGTCCCACGTTTTCCCACGTTGTCCCACGTTGTCCCACGGTGTCCAACGATGTCCCACGTTGTCCAACGATGTCCAACAGTGTCCAACGGTGTCCAACGGTGTCCAACGGTGTCCCACGTTGTCCCACGTTGTCCCACGTTGTCCCACGTTGTCCCACGTTGTCCCACGTTGTCCCACGTTGTCCGACGTTGTCCCACGTTGTCCCACGTTGTCCCACGTTGTCCCACGGTGTCCAACGATGTCCAACGATGTCCAACGGTGTCCCACGTTGTCCCACGTTGTTCCATGGTTTCCCACGTTGTCCCACGTTGTCCCACGTTGTCCCACGGTGTCCAACGATGTCCAACGGTGTCCAACGGTGTCCAACGGTGTCCAACGGTGTCCCACGATGTCCCACGTTGTCCCACGTTGTCAAACGATGTCCCACGTTGTCCCACGTTGTCCCACGTTGTCCCACGTTGTCCCACGTTGTCCCACGTTGTCCCACGTTGTCCCACGTTGTCCCACGTTGTCCCACGTTGTCCCACGGTGTCCAACGATGTCCAACGGTGTCCAACGGTGTCCCACGTTGTCCCACGTTGTCCCACGTTGTCCCACGTTGTCCCACGTTGTCCCACGTTGTCCCACGTTGTCCCACGTTGTTCCATGGTTTCCCACGTTGTTCCATGGTTTCCCACGTTGTCCCACGTTGTCCCACGTTGTCCCACGGTGTCCAACGATGTCCAACGGTGTCCAACGGTGTCCAACGGTGTCCAACGGTGTCCCACGTTGTCCCACGTTGTCCCACGTTGTCCCACGTTGTCCCACGTTGTCCCACGATGTCCCACGTTGTCCCACGTTGTCCCACGTTGTCCCACGATGTCCCACGTTGTCCCACGTTGTCCCACGTTGTCCCGCGTTGTCCCACGATGTCCCACGTTGTCCCACGTTGTCCCACGTTGTCCCACGTTGTCCCACGGTGTCCAACGATGTCCAACGGTGTCCAACGGTGTCCCACGGTGTCCAACGGTGTCCCACGTTGCCCACGTTGTCCCACGTTGTCCCACGTTGTCCCACGTTGTCCCACGATGTCCCACGTTGTCCCACGTTGTCCGACGTTGTCCCACGTTGTCCCACGTTGTCCCACGTTGTCCCACGGTGTCCAACGATGTCCAACGATGTCCAACGGTGTCCCACGTTGTCCCACGTTGTTCCATGGTTTCCCACGTTGTCCCACGTTGTCCCACGTTGTCCCACGGTGTCCAACGATGTCCAACGGTGTCCAACGGTGTCCAACGGTGTCCAACGGTATCCCACGTTGTCCCACGTTGTCCCACGTTGTCCCACGTTGTCCCACGTTGTCCCACGTTGTCCCACGTTGTCCCACGTTGTCCCACGTTGTCCAACGATGTCCAACGGTGTCCCACGTTGTCCCACGTTGTTCCATGGTTTCCCACGTTGTCCCACGTTGTCCCACGTTGTCCCACGGTGTCCAACGATGTCCAACGATGTCCAACGGTGTCCCACGATGTCCAACGATGTCCAACGATGTCCAACGGTGTCCAACGATGTCCAACGGTGTCCAACGATGTCCAACGATGTCCAACGGTGTCCCACGATGTCCAACGATGTCCAACGATGTCCAACGGTGTCCAACAGTGTCCAACGGTGTCCCACGGTGTCCAACGGTGTCCCACGTTGTCCCACGTTGTCCCACGTTGTCCCACGTTGTCCCACGATGTCCCACGTTGTCCAACGGTGTCCAACGGTGTCCAACGATGTCCAACGATGTCCAACGGTGTCCCACGATGTCCAACGATGTCCAACGATGTCCAACGGTGTCCCACGTTGTCCCACGTTGTCCCACGTTGTCCCACGTTGTCCCACGGTGTCCAACGATGTCCAACGGTGTCCCACGTTGTCCAACGGTGTCCCACGTTGTCCCACGTTGTCCCACGTTTTCCCACGTTGTCCCACGTTGTCCCACGTTGTGCCACGTTGTCCCACGTTGTCCCACGTTGTCCCACGTTGTCCCACGGTGTCCAACGATGTCCAACGGTGTCCAACGGTGTCCCACGGTGTCCAACGGTGTCCCACGTTGTCCCACGTTGTCCCACGTTGTCCCACGTTGTCCCACGTTGTCCCACGTTGTCCAACGATGTCGAACGGTGTCCCACGTTGTCCCACGTTGTTCCATTGTTTCCCACGTTGTCCCACGTTGTCCCACGTTGTCCCACGTTGTCCCACGTTGTCCCACGTTGTCCCAAGGTGTCCAACGATGTCCAACGGTGTCCCACGTTGTCCCACGTTGTCCCACGTTGTCCCACGATGTCCCACGTTGTCCCACGTTGTCCCACGTTGTCCCACGTTGTCCCACGTTGTCCCACGTTGTCCCACGTGGTCCCACGTTGTCCCACGTTGTCCCACGGTGTCCAACGTTGTCCCACGGTGTCCAACGATGTCCAACGATGTCCAACGGTGTCCCACGTTGTCCCACGTTGTCCCACGGTGTCCCACGGTGTCCAACGATGTCCAACGGTGTCCCACGTTGTCCCACGTTGTCCCACGATGTCCCACGTTGTCCCACGTTGTCCCACGTTGTCCCACGTTGTCCCACGTTGTCCCACGTTGTCCCACGTGGTCCCACGTTGTCCCACGTTGTCCCACGGTGTCCAACGATGTCCAACGGTGTCCCACGTTGTCCAACGGTGTCCCACGTTGTCCCACGTTGTCCCACGGTGTCCAACGATGTCCAACGATGTCCAACGGTGTCCCACGTTGTCCCACGTTGTCCCGCGTTGTCCCACGTTGTCCCACGTTGTCCAACGGTGTCCCACGTTGTCCAACGGTGTCCCACGTTGTCCCACGTTGTCCCACGGTGTCCAACGATGTCCAACGATGTCCAACGGTGTCCCACGTTGTCCCACGTTGTCCCACGTTGTCCCACGTTGTCCCACGTTGTCCCACGTTGTCCCACGTTGTCCCACGGTGTCCAACGGTGTCCAACGATGTCCCACGTTGTCCCACGTTGTCCCACGTTGTCCCACGTTGTCCCACGATGTCCCACGTTGTCCCACGTTGTCCCACGTTGTCCCACGTTGTCCCACGTTGTCCCACGTTGTCCCACGTTGTCCCACGTTGTCCCACGTTGTCCCACGGTGTCCAACGATGTCCAACGGTGTCCAACGGTGTCCCACGGTGTCCAACGGTGTCCCACGTTGTCCCACGTTGTCCCACGTTGTCCCACGTTGTCCCACGATGTCCCACGTTGTCCCACGTTGTCCGACGTTGTCCCACGTTGTCCCACGTTGTCCCACGTTGTCCCACGGTGTCCAACGATGTCCAACGATGTCCAACGGTGTCCCACGTTGTCCCACGTTGTTCCATGGTTTCCCACGTTGTCCCACGTTGTCCCACGTTGTCCCACGGTGTCCAACGATGTCCAACGGTGTCCAACGGTGTCCAACGGTGTCCAACGGTATCCCACGTTGTCCCACGTTGTCCCACGTTGTCCCACGTTGTCCCACGTTGTCCCACGTTGTCCCACGTTGTCCCACGTTGTCCCACGTTGTCCAACGATGTCCAACGGTGTCCCACGTTGTCCCACGTTGTTCCATGGTTTCCCACGTTGTCCCACGTTGTCCCACGTTGTCCCACGGTGTCCAACGATGTCCAACGATGTCCAACGGTGTCCCACGATGTCCAACGATGTCGAACGATGTCCAACGGTGTCCAACGATGTCCAACGGTGTCCAACGATGTCCAACGATGTCCAACGGTGTCCCACGATGTCCAACGATGTCCAACGATGTCCAACGGTGTCCAACGGTGTCCAACGGTGTCCCACGGTGTCCAACGGTGTCCCACGTTGTCCCACGTTGTCCCACGTTGTCCCACGTTGTCCCACGATGTCCCACGTTGTCCAACGGTGTCCAACGGTGTCCAACGATGTCCAACGATGTCCAACGGTGTCCCACGATGTCCAACGATGTCCAACGATGTCCAACGGTGTCCCACGTTGTCCCACGTTGTCCCACGTTGTCCCACGTTGTCCCACGGTGTCCAACGATGTCCAACGGTGTCCCACGTTGTCCAACGGTGTCCCACGTTGTCCCACGTTGTCCCACGTTGTCCCACGTTGTCCCACGTTGTCCCACGTTGTCCCACGTTGTCCCACGTTGTCCCACGTTGTCCCACGTTGTCCCACGGTGTCCAACGATGTCCAACGGTGTCCACCGGTGTCCCACGGTGTCCAACGGTGTCCCACGTTGTCCCACGTTGTCCCACGTTGTCCCACGTTGTCCCACGTTGTCCCACGTTGTCCAACGATGTCGAACGGTGTCCCACGTTGTCCCACGTTGTTCCATGGTTTCCCACGTTGTCCCACGTTGTCCCACGTTGTCCCACGTTGTCCCACGTTGTCCCACGTTGTCCCACGGTGTCCAACGATGTCCAACGGTGTCCCACGTTGTCCCACGTTGTCCCACGTTGTCCCACGATGTCCCACGTTGTCCCACGTTGTCCCACGTTGTCCCACGTTGTCCCACGTTGTCCCACGTTGTCCCACGTTGTCCCACGTTGTCCCACGTTGTCCCACGTTGTCCCACGGTGTCCAACGATGTCCAACGGTGTCCCACGTTGTCCAACGGTGTCCCACGTTGTCCCACGTTGTCCCACGTTGTCCCACGATGTCCCACGTTGTCCCACGTTGTCCCACGTTGTCCCACGTTGTCCCACGTTGTCCCACGTTGTCCCACGTTGTCCAACGATGTCCAACAGTGTCCAACGGTGTCCAACGGTGTCCAACGGTGTCCCACGTTGTCCCACGTTGTCCCACGTTGTCCCACGTTGTCCCACGTTGTCCCACGTTGTCCCACGTTGTCCCACGTTGTCCGACGTTGTCCCACGTTGTCCCACGTTGTCCCACGTTGTCCCACGGTGTCCAACGATGTCCAACGATGTCCAACGGTGTCCCACGTTGTCCCACGTTGTTCCATGGTTTCCCACGTTGTCCCACGTTGTCCCACGTTGTCCCACGGTGTCCAACGATGTCCAACGGTGTCCAACGGTGTCCAACGGTGTCCAACGGTGTCCCACGATGTCCCACGTTGTCCCACGTTGTCCCACGTTGTCCCACGTTGTCCCACGGTGTCCCACGTTGTCCCACGTTGTCCCACGTTGTCCCACGTTGTCCCACGTTGTCCCACGTTGTCCCACGTTGTCCCACGTTGTCCCACGTTGTCCCACGTTGTCCCACGTTGTCCCACGTTGTCCCACGTTGTCCAACGATGTCCAACAGTGTCCAACGGTGTCCAACGGTGTCCAACGGTGTCCCACGTTGTCCCACGTTGTCCCACGTTGTCCCACGTTGTCCCACGTTGTCCCACGTTGTCCCACGTTGTCCCACGTTGTCCGACGTTGTCCCACGTTGTCCCACGTTGTCCCACGTTGTCCCACGGTGTCCAACGATGTCCAACGATGTCCAACGGTGTCCCACGTTGTCCCACGTTGTTCCATGGTTTCCCACGTTGTCCCACGTTGTCCCACGTTGTCCCACGGTGTCCAACGATGTCCAACGGTGTCCAACGGTGTCCAACGGTGTCCAACGGTGTCCCACGATGTCCCACGTTGTCCCACGTTGTCCCACGTTGTCCGACGTTGTCCCACGTTTTCCCACGTTGTCCCACGTTGTCCCACGGTGTCCAACGATGTCCCACGTTGTCCAACGATGTCCAACAGTGTCCAACGGTGTCCAACGGTGTCCAACGGTGTCCCACGTTGTCCCACGTTGTCCCACGTTGTCCCACGTTGTCCCACGTTGTCCCACGTTGTCCCACGTTGTCCGACGTTGTCCCACGTTGTCCCACGTTGTCCCACGTTGTCCCACGGTGTCCAACGATGTCCAACGATGTCCAACGGTGTCCCACGTTGTCCCACGTTGTTCCATGGTTTCCCACGTTGTCCCACGTTGTCCCACGTTGTCCCACGGTGTCCAACGATGTCCAACGGTGTCCAACGGTGTCCAACGGTGTCCAACGGTGTCCCACGATGTCCCACGTTGTCCCACGTTGTCAAACGATGTCCCACGTTGTCCCACGTTGTCCCACGTTGTCCCACGTTGTCCCACGTTGTCCCACGTTGTCCCACGTTGTCCCACGTTGTCCCACGTTGTCCCACGTTGTCCCACGGTGTCCAACGATGTCCAACGGTGTCCAACGGTGTCCCACGTTGTCCCACGTTGTCCCACGTTGTCCCACGTTGTCCCACGTTGTCCCACGTTGTCCCACGTTGTCCCACGTTGTTCCATGGTTTCCCACGTTGTTCCATGGTTTCCCACGTTGTCCCACGTTGTCCCACGTTGTCCCACGGTGTCCAACGATGTCCAACGGTGTCCAACGGTGTCCAACGGTGTCCAACGGTGTCCCACGTTGTCCCACGTTGTCCCACGTTGTCCCACGTTGTCCCACGTTGTCCCACGATGTCCCACGGTGTCCCACGTTGTCCCACGTTGTCCCACGATGTCCTACGTTGTCCCACGTTGTCCCACGTTGTCCCGCGTTGTCCCACGATGTCCCACGTTGTCCCACGTTGTCCCACGTTGTCCCACGTTGTCCCACGGTGTCCAACGATGTCCAACGGTGTCCAACGGTGTCCCACGGTGTCCAACGGTGTCCCACGTTGCCCACGTTGTCCCACGTTGTCCCACGTTGTCCCACGTTGTCCCACGATGTCCCACGTTGTCCCACGTTGTCCGACGTTGTCCCACGTTGTCCCACGTTGTCCCACGTTGTCCCACGGTGTCCAACGATGTCCAACGATGTCCAACGGTGTCCCACGTTGTCCCACGTTGTTCCATGGTTTCCCACGTTGTCCCACGTTGTCCCACGTTGTCCCACGGTGTCCAACGATGTCCAACGGTGTCCAACGGTGTCCAACGGTGTCCAACGGTATCCCACGTTGTCCCACGTTGTCCCACGTTGTCCCACGTTGTCCCACGTTGTCCCACGTTGTCCCACGTTGTCCCACGTTGTCCCACGTTGTCCAACGATGTCCAACGGTGTCCCACGTTGTCCCACGTTGTTCCATGGTTTCCCACGTTGTCCCACGTTGTCCCACGTTGTCCCACGGTGTCCAACGATGTCCAACGATGTCCAACGGTGTCCCACGATGTCCAACGATGTCCAACGATGTCCCACGTTGTCCCACGATGTCCAACGGTGTCCAACGATGTCCAACGATGTCCAACGGTGTCCCACGATGTCCAACGATGTCCAACGATGTCCAACGGTGTCCAACAGTGTCCAACGGTGTCCCACGGTGTCCAACGGTGTCCCACGTTGTCCCACGTTGTCCCACGTTGTCCCACGTTGTCCCACGATGTCCCACGTTGTCCAACGGTGTCCAACGGTGTCCAACGATGTCCAACGATGTCCAACGGTGTCCCACGATGTCCAACGATGTCCAACGATGTCCAACGGTGTCCCACGTTGTCCCACGTTGTCCCACGTTGTCCCACGTTGTCCCACGGTGTCCAACGATGTCCAACGGTGTCCCACGTTGTCCAACGGTGTCCCACGTTGTCCCACGTTGTCCCACGTTGTCCCACGTTGTCCCACGTTGTCCCACGTTGTGCCACGTTGTCCCACGTTGTCCCACGTTGTCCCACGTTGTCCCACGGTGTCCAACGATGTCCAACGGTGTCCAACGGTGTCCCACGGTGTCCAACGGTGTCCCACGTTGTCCCACGTTGTCCCACGTTGTCCCACGTTGTCCCACGTTGTCCCACGTTGTCCAACGATGTCGAACGGTGTCCCACGTTGTCCCACGTTGTTCCATTGTTTCCCACGTTGTCCCAAGTTGTCCCACGTTGTCCCACGTTGTCCCACGTTGTCCCACGTTGTCCCACGGTGTCCAACGATGTCCAACGGTGTCCCACGTTGTCCCACGTTGTCCCACGTTGTCCCACGATGTCCCACGTTGTCCCACGTTGTCCCACGTTGTCCCACGTTGTCCCACGTTGTCCCACGTTGTCCCACGTGGTCCCACGTTGTCCCACGTTGTCCCACGGTGTCCAACGTTGTCCCACGGTGTCCAACGATGTCCAACGATGTCCAACGGTGTCCCACGTTGTCCCACGTTGTTCCATGGTTTCCCACGTTGTCCCACGTTGTCCCACGTTGTCCCACGGTGTCCAACGATGTCCAACGGTGTCCCACGTTGTCCCACGTTGTCCCACGTTGTCCCACGTTGTCCCACGTTGTCCCACGATGTCCCACGTTGTCCCACGTTGTCCCACGTTGTCCCACGATGTCCCACGTTGTCCCACGTTGTCCCACGTTGTCCCACGTTGTCCCACGTTGTCCCACGTTGTCCCACGTTGTCCCACGTTGTCCCACGTTGTCCCACGGTGTCCAACGATGTCCAACGGTGTCCAACGGTGTCCCACGGTGTCCAACGGTGTCCCACGTTGTCCCACGTTGTCCCACGTTGTCCCACGTTGTCCCACGTTGTCCCACGATGTCCCACGTTGTCCCACGTTGTCCGACGTTATCCCACGTTTTCCCACGTTGTCCCACGTTGTCCCACGGTGTCCAACGATGTCCAACGGTGTCCAACGGTGTCCCACGGTGTCCAACGTTGTCCCACGTTGTCCCACGTTGTCCCACGTTGTCCCACGTTGTCCCACGTTGTCCCACGTTGTCCCACGTTGTCCCACGTTGTCCCACGTTGTCCCACGTTGTCCCACGTTGTCCCACGTTGTCCCACGTTGTCCCACGTTGTCCCACGATGTCCCACGTTGTCCCACGTTGTCCGACGTTATCCCACGTTTTCCCACGTTGTCCCACGTTGTCCCACGGTGTCCAACGATGTCCAACGGTGTCCAACGGTGTCCCACGGTGTCCCACGTTGTCCCACGTTGTCCCACGTTGTCCCACGTTGTCCCACGTGGTCCCACGTTGTCCCACGTTGTCCCACGGTGTCCAACGTTGTCCCACGGTGTCCAACGATGTCCAACGATGTCCAACGGTGTCCCACGTTGTCCCACGTTGTTCCATGGTTTCCCACGTTGTCCCACGTTGTCCCACGTTGTCCCACGGTGTCCAACGATGTCCAACGGTGTCCCACGTTGTCCCACGTTGTCCCACGTTGTCCCACGTTGTCCCACGTTGTCCCACGATGTCCCACGTTGTCCCACGTTGTCCCACGTTGTCCCACGATGTCCCACGTTGTCCCACGTTGTCCCACGTTGTCCCACGTTGTCCCACGTTGTCCCACGTTGTCCCACGTTGTCCCACGTTGTCCCACGTTGTCCCACGTTGTCCCACGTTGTCCCACGTTGTCCCACGTTGTCCCACGTTTTCCCACGTTGTCCCACGTTGTCCCACGGTGTCCAACGATGTCCAACGGTGTCCCACGTTGTCCAACGGTGTCCCACGTTGTCCCACGTTGTCCCACGTTGTCCCACGTTGTCAAACGATGTCCCACGTTGTCCCACGTTGTCCCACGTTGTCCCACGTTGTCCCACGTTGTCCCACGTTGTCCCACGTTGTCCCACGTTGTCCCACGTTGTCCCACGTTGTCCCACGTTGTCCCACGGTGTCCAACGATGTCCAACGGTGTCCAACGGTGTCCCACGGTGTCCAACGGTGTCCCACGTTGTCCCACGTTGTCCCACGTTGTCCCACGTTGTCCCACGTTGTCCCACGTTGTCCCACGTTGTCCAACGATGTCCAACGGTGTCCCACGTTGTCCCACGTTGTTCCATGGTTTCCCACGTTGTCCCACGTTGTCCCACGTTGTCCCACGGTGTCCAACGATGTCCAACGGTGTCCAACGGTGTCCAACGGTGTCCAACGGTGTCCCACGTTGTCCCACGTTGTCCCACGTTGTCCCACGTTGTCCCACGGTGTCCAACGGTGTCCAACGATGTCCCACGTTGTCCCACTTTGTCCCACGGTGTCCCACGTTGTCCCACGATGTCCCACGTTGTCCCACGTTGTCCCACGTTGTCCCACGTTGTCCCACGTTGTCCCACGTTGTCCCACGTTGTCCCACGTTGTCCCACGTTGTCCCACGGTGTCCAACGATGTCCAACGGTGTCCAACGGTGTCCCACGGTGTCCAACGGTGTCCCACGTTGTCCCACGTTGTCCCACGTTGTCCCACGTTGTCCCACGTTGTCCCACGATGTCCCACGTTGTCCCACGTTGTCCGACGTTGTCCCACGTTGTCCCACGTTGTCCCACGTTGTCCCACGGTGTCCAACGATGTCCAACGGTGTCCAACGGTGTCCAACGGTGTCCAACGGTGTCCCACGGTGTCCAACGATGTCCAACGGTGTCCCACGTTGTCCAACGGTGTCCCACGTTGTCCCACGTTGTCCCACGTTGTCCCACGTTGTCCCACGTTGTCCCACGTTGTCCCACGTTGTCCCACGTTGTCCCACGTTGTCCCACGTTGTCCCACGTTGTCCCACGGTGTCCAACGATGTCCAACGGTGTCCAACGGTGTCCCACGGTGTCCAACGGTGTCCCACGTTGTCCCACGTTGTCCCACGTTGTCCCACGTTGTCCCACGTTGTCCCACGTTGTCCCACGTTGTCCAACGATGTCCAACGGTGTCCCACGTTGTCCCACGTTGTTCCATGGTTTCCCACGTTGTCCCACGTTGTCCCACGTTGTCCCACGGTGTCCAACGATGTCCAACGGTGTCCAACGGTGTCCAACGGTGTCCAACGGTGTCCCACGTTGTCCCACGTTGTCCCACGTTGTCCCACGTTGTCCCACGGTGTCCAACGGTGTCCAACGATGTCCCACGTTGTCCCACTTTGTCCCACGGTGTCCCACGTTGTCCCACGATGTCCCACGTTGTCCCACGTTGTCCCACGTTGTCCCACGTTGTCCCACGTTGTCCCACGTTGTCCCACGTTGTCCCACGTTGTCCCACGTTGTCCCACGGTGTCCAACGATGTCCAACGGTGTCCAACGGTGTCCCACGGTGTCCAACGGTGTCCCACGTTGTCCCACGTTGTCCCACGTTGTCCCACGTTGTCCCACGTTGTCCCACGATGTCCCACGTTGTCCCACGTTGTCCGACGTTGTCCCACGTTGTCCCACGTTGTCCCACGTTGTCCCACGGTGTCCAACGATGTCCAACGGTGTCCAACGGTGTCCAACGGTGTCCAACGGTGTCCCACGGTGTCCAACGATGTCCAACGGTGTCCCACGTTGTCCAACGGTGTCCCACGTTGTCCCACGTTGTCCCACGTTGTCCCACGTTGTCCCACGTTGTCCCACGTTGTCCCACGTTGCCCCACGTTGTCCCACGTTGTCCCGCGTTGTCCCACGGTGTCCAACGATGTCCAACGGTGTCCAACGGTGTCCCACGGTGTCCAACGGTGTCCCACGTTGTCCCACGTTGTCCCACGTTGTCCCACGTTGTCCCACGTTGTCCCACGTTGTCCAACGATGTCCAACGGTGTCCCACGTTGTCCCACGTTGTTCCATGGTTTCCCACGTTGTCCCACGTTGTCCCACGTTGTCCCACGTTGTCCCACGTTGTCCCACGGTGTCCCACGGTGTCCAACGATGTCCAACGGTGTCCCACGTTGTCCCACGTTGTCCCACGATGTCCCACGTTGTCCCACGTTGTCCCACGTTGTCCCACGTTGTCCCACGTTGTCCCACGTTGTCCCACGTGGTCCCACGTTGTCCCACGTTGTCCCACGGTGTCCAACGATGTCCAACGGTGTCCCACGTTGTCCAACGGTGTCCCACGTTGTCCCACGTGGTCCCACGTTGTCCCACGTTGTCCCACGGTGTCCAACGATGTCCAACGGTGTCCCACGTTGTCCAACGGTGTCCCACGTTGTCCCACGTTGTCCCACGGTGTCCAACGGTGTCCAACGGTGTCCAACGGTGTCCCACGGTGTCCAATGATGTCCAACGGTGTCCCACGTTGTCCAACGGTGTCCCACGTTGTCCCACGTTGTCCAACGGTGTCCCACGTTGTCCCACGTTGTCCCACGTTGTCCCACGTTGCCCCACGTTGTCCCACGTTGTCCCGCGTTGTCCCACGGTGTCCAACGATGTCCAACGGTGTCCAACGGTGTCCCACGGTGTCCAACGGTGTCCCACGTTGTCCCACGTTGTCCCACGTTGTCCCACGTTGTCCCACGTTGTCTCACGTTGTCCAACGATGTCCAACGGTGTCCCACGTTGTCCCACGTTGTCCCACGTTGTCCCACGTTGTCCCACGTTGTCCCACGGTGTCCAACGGTGTCCAACGATGTCCCACGTTGTCCCACTTTGTCCCACGGTGTCCCACGTTGTCCCACGATGTCCCACGTTGTCCCACGTTGTCCCACGTTGTCCCACGTTGTCCCACGTTGTCCCACGTTGTCCCACGTTGTCCCACGTTGTCCCACGTTGTCCCACGGTGTCCAACGATGTCCAACGGTGTCCAACGGTGTCCCACGGTGTCCAACGGTGTCCCACGTTGTCCCACGTTGTCCCACGTTGTCCCACGTTGTCCCACGTTGTCCCACGATGTCCCACGTTGTCCCACGTTGTCCCACGGTGTCCCACGTTGTCCCACGTTGTCCCACGTTGTCCCACGGTGTCCAACGATGTCCAACGGTGTCCAACGGTGTCCAACGGTGTCCAACGGTGTCCCACGGTGTCCAACGATGTCCAACGGTGTCCCACGTTGTCCAACGGTGTCCCACGTTGTCCCACGTTGTCCCACGTTGTCCCACGTTGTCCCACGTTGTCCCACGTTGTCCCACGTTGCCCCACGTTGTCCCACGTTGTCCCGCGTTGTCCCACGGTGTCCAACGATGTCCAACGGTGTCCAACGGTGTCCCACGGTGTCCAACGGTGTCCCACGTTGTCCCACGTTGTCCCACGTTGTCCCACGTTGTCCCACGTTGTCCCACGTTGTCCAACGATGTCCAACGGTGTCCCACGTTGTCCCACGTTGTTCCATGGTTTCCCACGTTGTCCCACGTTGTCCCACGTTGTCCCACGTTGTCCCACGTTGTCCCACGGTGTCCCACGGTGTCCAACGATGTCCAACGGTGTCCCACGTTGTCCCACGTTGTCCCACGATGTCCCACGTTGTCCTACGTTGTCCCACGTTGTCCCACGTTGTCCCACGTTGTCCCACGTTGCCCCACGTTGTCCCACGTTGTCCCGCGTTGTCCCACGGTGTCCAACGATGTCCAACGGTGTCCAACGGTGTCCCACGGTGTCCAACGGTGTCCCACGTTGTCCAACGATGTCCAACGGTGTCCCACGTTGTCCCACGTTGTTCCATGGTTTCCCACGTTGTCCCACGTTGTCCCACGTTGTCCCACGTTGTCCCACGTTGTCCCACGGTGTCCCACGGTGTCCAACGATGTCCAACGGTGTCCCACGTTGTCCCACGTTGTCCCACGATGTCCCACGTTGTCCCACGTTGTCCCACGTTGTCCCACGTTGTCCCACGTTGTCCCACGTTGTCCCACGTGGTCCCACGTTGTCCCACGTTGTCCCACGGTGTCCAACGATGTCCAACGGTGTCCCACGTTGTCCAACGGTGTCCCACGTTGTCCCACGTGGTCCCACGTTGTCCCACGTTGTCCCACGGTGTCCAACGATGTCCAACGGTGTCCCACGTTGTCCAACGGTGTCCCACGTTGTCCCACGTTGTCCCACGGTGTCCAACGATGTCCAACGATGTCCAACGGTGTCCCACGTTGTCCCACGTTGTCCCACGTTGTCCCACGTTGTCCCACGTTGTCCAACGGTGTCCCACGTTGTCCAACGGTGTCCCACGTTGTCCCACGTTGTCCCACGGTGTCCAACGATGTCCAACGATGTCCAACGGTGTCCCACGTTGTCCCACGTTGTCCCACGTTGTCCCACGTTGTCCCACGTTGTCCCACGTTGTCCCACGTTGTCCCACGGTGTCCAACGGTGTCCAACGATGTCCCACGTTGTCCCACGTTGTCCCACGTTGTCCCACGTTGTCCCACGATGTCCCACGTTGTCCCACGTTGTCCCACGTTGTCCCACGTTGTCCCACGTTGTCCCACGTTGTCCCACGTTGTCCCACGTTGTCCCACGGTGTCCAACGATGTCCAACGGTGTCCAACGGTGTCCCACGGTGTCCAACGGTGTCCCACGTTGTCCCACGTTGTCCCACGTTGTCCCACGTTGTCCCACGTTGTCCCACGATGTCCCACGTTGTCCCACGTTGTCCGACGTTGTCCCACGTTTTCCCACGTTGTCCCACGTTGTCCCACGGTGTCCAACGATGTCCAACGGTGTCCAACGGTGTCCCACGGTGTCCAACGTTGTCCCACGTTGTCCCACGTTGTCCCACGTTGTCCCACGTTGTCCCACGTTGTCCCACGTTGTCCCACGTTGTCCCACGTTGTCCCACGTTGTCCCACGTTTTCCCACGTTGTCCCACGTTGTCCCACGTTGTCCCACGTTGTCCCACGTTGTCCCACGTTGTCCCACGTTGTCCCACGTTGTCCCACGGTGTCCAACGATGTCCAACGGTGTCCAGCGATGTCCAACGGTGTCCCACGTTGTCCCACGTTTTCCCACGTTGTCCCACGTTGTCCCACGGTGTCCAACGATGTCCAACGATGTCCAACGGTGTCCCACGTTGTCCCACGTTGTTCCATGGTTTCCCACGTTGTCCCACGTTGTCCCACGTTGTCCCACGGTGTCCAACGATGTCCAACGGTGTCCAACGGTGTCCAACGGTGTCCAACGGTGTCCCACGTTGTCCCACGTTGTCCCACGTTGTCCCACGTTGTCCCACGTAGTCCCACGATGTCCCACGTTGTCCCACGTTGTCCCACGTTGTCCCACGTTGTCCCACGTGGTCCCACGTTGTCCCACGTGGTCCCACGTTGTCCCACGTTGTCCCACGGTGTCCAACGGTGTCCAACGTTGTCCCACGTTGTCCCACGTTGTCCCACGTTGTCCCACGATGTCCCACGTTGTCCCACGTTGTCCCACGTTGTCCCACGTTGTCCCACGTTGTTCCATGGTTTCCCACGTTGTCCCACGTTGTCCCACGTTGTCCCACGTTGTTCCATGGTTTCCCACGTTGTCCCACGTTGTCCCACGTTGTCCCACGTTGTCCCACGTTGTCCCACGATGTCCCACGTTGTCCCACGTTGTCCCACGTTGTCCCACGTTGTCCCACGTGGTCCCACGTTGTCCCACGTTGTCCCACGGTGTCCAACGATGTCCAACGGTGTCCAGCGATGTCCAACGGTGTCCCACGTTGTCCCACGTTGTTCCATGGTTTCCCACGTTGTCCCACGTTGTCCCACGGTGTCCAACGATGTCCAACGGTGTCCAACGGTGTCCAACGGTGTCCAACGGTGTCCCACGTTGTCCCACGTTGTCCCACGTTGTCCCACGTTGTCCCACGTAGTCCCACGATGTCCCACGTTGTCCCACGTTGTCCCACGTTGTCCCACGTTGTCCCACGTGGTCCCACGTTGTCCCACGTGGTCCCACGTTGTCCCACGTTGTCCCACGGTGTCCAACGGTGTCCAACGTTGTCCCACGTTGTCCCACGTTGTCCCACGTTGTCCCACGTTGTCCCACGTTGTCCCACGTTGTCCCACGTTGTCCAACGGTGTCCCACGTTGTCCCACGTTGTTCCATGGTTTCCCACGTTGTCCCACGTTGTCCCACGTTGTCCCACGTTGTCCCACGTTGTCCCACGATGTCCCACGTTGTCCCACGTTGTCCCACGTTGTCCCACGTTGTCCCACGTGGTCCCACGTTGTCCCACGTTGTCCCACGGTGTCCAACGATGTCCAACGGTGTCCAGCGATGTCCAACGGTGTCCAGCGATGTCCAACGGTGTCCAGCGATGTCCAACGGTGTCCCACGTTGTCCCACGTTGTCCCACGTTGTCCCACGTTGTCCCACGGTGTCCAACGATGTCCAACGATGTCCAACGGTGTCCCACGTTGTCCCACGTTGTTCCATGGTTTCCCACGTTGTCCCACGTTGTCCCACGTTGTCCCACGATGTCCCACGTTGTCCCACGTTGTTCCATGGTTTCCCACGTTGTCCCACGTTGTCCCACGTTGTCCCACGTTGTCCCACGTTGTCCCACGTTGTCCCACGTTGTCCCACGTTGTCCCACGTTGTCCCACGTTGTCCCACGTTGTCCAACGGTGTCCCACGTTGTCCCACGTTGTTCCATGGTTTCCCACGTTGTCCCACGTTGTCCCACGTTGTCCCACGTTGTCCCACGTTGTCCCACGATGTCCCACGTTGTCCCACGTTGTCCCACGTTGTCCCACGTTGTCCCACGTGGTCCCACGTTGTCCCACGTTGTCCCACGGTGTCCAACGATGTCCAACGGTGTCCAGCGATGTCCAACGGTGTCCAGCGATGTCCAACGGTGTCCCACGTTGTCCCACGTTTTCCCACGTTGTCCCACGTTGTCCCACGGTGTCCAACGATGTCCAACGATGTCCAACGGTGTCCCACGTTGTCCCACGTTGTTCCATGGTTTCCCACGTTGTCCCACGTTGTCCCACGTTGTCCCACGATGTCCCACGTTGTCCCACGTTGTTCCATGGTTTCCCACGTTGTCCCACGTTGTCCCACGTTGTCCCACGTTGTCCCACGTTGTCCAACGGTGTCCCACGTTGTCCCACGTTGTTCCATGGTTTCCCACGTTGTCCCACGTTGTCCCACGTTGTCCCACGGTGTCCAACGATGTCCAACGGTGTCCAACGGTGTCCAACGGTGTCCAACGGTGTCCCACGTTGTCCCACGTTGTCCCACGTTGTCCCACGTTGTCCAACGGTGTCCAACGGTGTCCCACGTTGTCCCACGTTGTCCCACGTTGCCCCACGGTGTCCAACGGTGTCCCACGTTGTCCCACGTTTTCCCACGTTGTCCCACGTTGTCCCACGGTGTCCAACGATGTCCAACGATGTCCAACGGTGTCCCACGTTGTCCCACGTTGTTCCATGGTTTCCCACGTTGTCCCACGTTGTCCCACGTTGTCCCACGTTGTCCCACGGTGTCCAACGATGTCCAACGGTGTCCAACGGTGTCCAACGGTGTCCCACGGTGTCCAACGGTGTCCCACGTTGTCCCACGTTGTCCCACGTTGTCCCACGTTGTCCCACGTTGTCCCACGTTGTCCCACGTTGTCCAACGATGTCGAACGGTGTCCCACGTTGTCCCACGTTGTCCCACGTTGTCCCACGTTGTCCCACGTTGTCCCACGGTGTCCAACGATGTCCAACGGTGTCCCACGTTGTCCCACGTTGTTCCATGGTTTCCCACGTTGTCCCACGTTGTCCCACGTTGTCCCACGGTGTCCAACGATGTCCAACGGTGTCCAACGGTGTCCAACGGTGTCCAACGGTGTCCCACGTTGTCCCACGTTGTCCAACGGTGTCCAACGGTGTCCAACGGTGTCCAACGGTGTCCAACGGTGTCCCAAGTTGTCCCACGTTGTCCCACGTTGTCCCACGTTGTCCCACGTTGTCCCACGTTGTCCCACGTTGTCCCACGTTGTCCCACGTTGTCCCACGTTGTCCCACGTTGTCCCACGTTGTCCCACGTTGTCCCACGTTGTCCCACGATGTCCCACGTTGTCCCACGTTGTCCCACGTTGTCCCACGTTGTCCCACGGTGTCCAACGATGTCCAACGGTGTCCAACGGTGTCCCACAGTGTCCAACGGTGTCCCACGTTGTCCCACGTTGTCCCACGTTGTCCCACGTTGTCCCACGTTGTCCCACGATGTCCCACGTTGTCCGACGTTGTCCCACGTTGTCCCACGTTGTCCCACGTTGTCCCACGTTGTCCCACGTTGTCCCACGTTGTCCCACGTTGTCCGACGTTGTCCCACGTTGTCCCACGTTGTCCCACGTTGTCCCACGGTGTCCAACGGTGTCCAACGATGTCCAACGGTGTCCCACGTTGTCCCACGTTGTTCCATGGTTTCCCACGTTGTCCCACGTTGTCCCACGGTGTCCAACGATGTCCAACGGTGTCCAACGGTGTCCAACGGTGTCCAACGGTGTCCCACGTTGTCCCACGTTGTCCCACGTTGTCCCACGTTGTCCCACGTTGTCCCACGATGTCCCACGTTGTCCCACGTTGTCCCACGTTGTCCCACGATGTCCCACGTTGTCCCACGTTGTCCCACGTTGTCCCACGTTGTCCCACGATGTCCCACGTTGTCCCACGTTGTCCCACGATGTCCCACGTTGTCCCACGTTGTCCCACGTTGTCCCACGTTGTCCCACGTTGTCCCACGTTGTCCCACGTTGTCCCACGTTGTCCCACGTTGTCCCACGGTGTCCAACGATGTCCAACGGTGTCCAACGGTGTCCCACGGTGTCCAACGGTGTCCCACGTTGTCCCACGTTGTCCCACGTTGTCCCACGTTGTCCCACGTTGTCCCACGATGTCCCACGTTGTCCCACGTTGTCCGACGTTGTCCCACGTTTTCCCACGTTGTCCCACGTTGTCCCACGGTGTCCAACGATGTCCAACGGTGTCCAACGGTGTCCCACGGTGTCCAACGTTGTCCCACGTTGTCCCACGTTGTCCCACGTTGTCCCACGTTGTCCCACGTTGTCCCACGTTGTCCCACGTTGTCCCACGTTGTCCCACGTTGTCCCACGTTGTCCCACGTTTTCCCACGTTGTCCCACGTTGTCCCACGTTGTCCCACGTTGTCCCACGTTGTCCCACGTTGTCCCACGTTGTCCCACGTTGTCCCACGGTGTCCAACGATGTCCAACGGTGTCCAGCGATGTCCAACGGTGTCCCACGTTGTCCCACGTTTTCCCACGTTGTCCCACGTTGTCCCACGGTGTCCAACGATGTCCAACGATGTCCAACGGTGTCCCACGTTGTCCCACGTTGTTCCATGGTTTCCCACGTTTTCCCACGTTGTCCCACGTTGTCCCACGGTGTCCAACGATGTCCAACGGTGTCCAACGGTGTCCAACGGTGTCCAACGGTGTCCCACGTTGTCCCACGTTGTCCCACGTTGTCCCACGTTGTCCCACGTAGTCCCACGATGTCCCACGTTGTCCCACGTTGTCCCACGTTGTCCCACGTTGTCCCACGTTGTCCCACGGTGTCCAACGGTGTCCAACGATGTCCCACGTTGTCCCACGTTGTCCCACGTTGTCCCACGTTGTCCCACGATGTCCCACGTTGTCCCACGTTGTCCCACGTTGTCCCACGTTGTCCCACGTTGTCCCACGTTGTCCCACGTTGTCCCACGTTGTCCCACGTTGTCCCACGTTGTCCCACGTTGTCCCACGATGTCCCACGTTGTCCCACGTTGTCCCACGTTGTCCCACGTTGTCCCACGTTGTCCCACGTTGTCCCACGTTGTCCCACGTTGTCCCACGTTGTCCCACGTTGTCCCACGTTGTCCCACGATGTCCCACGTTGTCCCACGTTGTCCCACGTTGTCCCACGTTGTCCCACGTTGTCCCACGTTGTCCCACGTTGTCCCACGTTGTCCCACGTTGTCCCACGTTGTCCCACGTTGTCCCACGTTGTCCCACGTTGTCCCACGTTGTCCCACGTTGTCCCACGTTGTCCCACGTTGTCCAACGGTGTCCCACGTTGTCCCACGTTGTTCCATGGTTTCCCACGTTGTCCCACGTTGTCCCACGTTGTCCCACGTTGTCCCACGTTGTCCCACGTTGTCCCACGATGTCCCACGTTGTCCCACGTTGTCCCACGTTGTCCCACGTTGTCCCACGTGGTCCCACGTTGTCCCACGTTGTCCCACGGTGTCCAACGATGTCCAACGGTGTCCAGCGATGTCCAACGGTGTCCAGCGATGTCCAACGGTGTCCCACGTTGTCCCACGTTTTCCCACGTTGTCCCACGTTGTCCCACGGTGTCCAACGATGTCCAACGATGTCCAACGGTGTCCCACGTTGTCCCACGCTGTTCCATGGTTTCCCACGTTGTCCCACGTTGTCCCACGTTGTCCCACGATGTCCCACGTTGTCCCACGTTGTTCCATGGTTTCCCACGTTGTCCCACGTTGTCCCACGTTGTCCCACGGTGTCCAACGATGTCCAACGGTGTCCAACGGTGTCCAACGGTGTCCAACGGTGTCCCACGTTGTCCCACGTTGTCCCACGTTGTCCCACGTTGTCCCACGTTGTCCCACGTTGTCCCACGTTGTCCCACGTTGTCCCACGTTGTCCCACGTTGTCCCACGTTGTCCCACGTTGTCCCACGTTGTCCCACGTTGTCCCACGTTGTCCCACGTTGTCCCACGGTGTCCAACGATGTCCAACGGTGTCCAGCGATGTCCAACGGTGTCCCACGTTGTCCCACGTTTTCCCACGTTGTCCCACGTTGTCCCACGTTGTCCCACGTTGTCCCACGTTGTCCCACGTTGTCCCACGTTGTCCCACGTTGTCCCACGGTGTCCAACGATGTCCAACGGTGTCCAGCGATGTCCAACGGTGTCCCACGTTGTCCCACGTTTTCCCACGTTGTCCCACGTTGTCCCACGGTGTCCAACGATGTCCAACGATGTCCAACGGTGTCCCACGTTGTCCCACGTTGTTCCATGGTTTCCCACGTTGTCCCACGTTGTCCCACGTTGTCCCACGGTGTCCAACGATGTCCAACGGTGTCCAACGGTGTCCAACGGTGTCCAACGGTGTCCCACGTTGTCCCACGTTGTCCCACGTTGTCCCACGATGTCCCACGTTGTCCCACGTTGTCCCACGTTGTCCCACGTTGTCCCACGTTGTCCCACGTTGTCCCACGTTGTCCCACGATGTCCCACGTTGTCCCACGTTGTCCCACGTTGTCCCACGTTGTCCCACGTTGTCCCACGTTGTCCCACGTTGTCCCACGTTGTCCCGCGTTGTCCCACGTTGTCCCACGTTGTCCCACGTTGTCCCACGGTGTCCAACGATGTCCAACGGTGTCCAGCGATGTCCAACGGTGTCCCACGTTGTCCCACGTTTTCCCACGTTGTCCCACGTTGTCCCACGGTGTCCAACGATGTCCAACGATGTCCAACGGTGTCCCACGTTGTCCCACGTTGTTCCATGGTTTCCCACGTTGTCCCACGTTGTCCCACGTTGTCCCACGTTGTCCCGCGTTGTCCCACGTTGTCCCACGTTGTCCCACGTTGTCCCACGGTGTCCAACGATGTCCAACGGTGTCCAGCGATGTCCAACGGTGTCCCACGTTGTCCCACGTTTTCCCACGTTGTCCCACGTTGTCCCACGGTGTCCAACGATGTCCAACGATGTCCAACGGTGTCCCACGTTGTCCCACGTTGTTCCATGGTTTCCCACGTTGTCCCACGTTGTCCCACGTTGTCCCACGGTGTCCAACGATGTCCAACGGTGTCCAACGGTGTCCAACGGTGTCCAACGGTGTCCCACGTTGTCCCACGTTGTCCCACGTTGTCCCACGTTGTCCCACGTTGTCCCACGTGGTCCCACGTTGTCCCACGTTGTCCCACGGTGTCCAACGGTGTCCCACGTTGTCCCACGTTTTCCCACGTTGTGTCACGTTGTCCCACGGTGTCCAACGATGTCCAACGATGTCCAACGGTGTCCCACGTTGTCCCACGTTGTTCCATGGTTTCCCACGTTGTCCCACGTTGTCCCACGTTGTCCCACGTTGTCCCACGGTGTCCAACGATGTCCAACGGTGTCCAACGGTGTCCAACGGTGTCCCACGGTGTCCAACGGTGTCCCACGTTGTCCCACGTTGTCCCACGTTGTCCCACGTTGTCCCACGTTGTCCCACGTTGTCCCACGTTGTCCAACGATGTCGAACGGTGTCCCACGTTGTCCCACGTTGTCCCACGTTGTCCCACGTTGTCCCACGTTGTCCCACGGTGTCCAACGATGTCCAACGGTGTCCCACGTTGTCCCACGTTGTTCCATGGTTTCCCACGTTGTCCCACGTTGTCCCACGTTGTCCCACGGTGTCCAACGATGTCCAACGGTGTCCAACGGTGTCCAACGGTGTCCAACGGTGTCCCACGTTGTCCCACGTTGTCCAACGGTGTCCAACGGTGTCCAACGGTGTCCAACGGTGTCCAACGGTGTCCCAAGTTGTCCCACGTTGTCCCACGTTGTCCCACGGTGTCCAACGATGTCCAACGGTGTCCCACGTTGTCCCACGTTGTCCCACGTTGTCCCACGGTGTCCAACGATGTCCAACGGTGTCCAGCGATGTCCAACGGTGTCCCACGTTGTCCCACGTTTTCCCACGTTGTCCCACGTTGTCCCACGTTGTCCCACGTTGTCCCACGTTGTCCCACGTTGTCCCACGTTGTCCCACGTTGTCCCACGGTGTCCAACGATGTCCAACGGTGTCCAGCGATGTCCAACGGTGTCCCACGTTGTCCCACGTTTTCCCACGTTGTCCCACGTTTTCCCACGTTGTCCCACGTTGTCCCACGTTGTCCCACGGTGTCCAACGATGTCCAACGGTGTCCCACGTTGTCCCACGTTGTCCCACGTTGTCCCACGGTGTCCAACGATGTCCAACGGTGTCCAGCGATGTCCAACGGTGTCCCACGTTGTCCCACGTTTTCCCACGTTGTCCCACGTTGTCCCACGTTGTCCCACGTTGTCCCACGTTGTCCCACGTTGTCCCACGTTGTCCCACGTTGTCCCACGGTGTCCAACGATGTCCAACGGTGTCCAGCGATGTCCAACGGTGTCCCACGTTGTCCCACGTTTTCCCACGTTGTCCCACGTTGTCCCACGGTGTCCAACGATGTCCAACGATGTCCAACGGTGTCCCACGTTGTCCCACGTTGTTCCATGGTTTCCCACGTTGTCCCACGTTGTCCCACGTTGTCCCACGGTGTCCAACGATGTCCAACGGTGTCCAACGGTGTCCAACGGTGTCCAACGGTGTCCCACGTTGTCCCACGTTGTCCCACGTTGTCCCACGTTGTCCCACGTTGTCCCACGATGTCCCACGTTGTCCCACGTTGTCCCACGTTGTCCCACGTTGTCCCACGTTGTCCCACGTTGTCCCACGTTGTCCCACGTTGTCCCGCGTTGTCCCACGTTGTCCCACGTTGTCCCACGTTGTCCCACGGTGTCCAACGATGTCCAACGGTGTCCAGCGATGTCCAACGGTGTCCCACGTTGTCCCACGTTTTCCCACGTTGTCCCACGTTGTCCCACGGTGTCCAACGATGTCCAACGATGTCCAACGGTGTCCCACGTTGTCCCACGTTGTTCCATGGTTTCCCACGTTGTCCCACGTTGTCCCACGTTGTCCCACGGTGTCCAACGATGTCCAACGGTGTCCAACGGTGTCCAACGGTGTCCAACGGTGTCCCACGTTGTCCCACGTTGTCCCACGTTGTCCCACGTTGTCCCACGTTGTCCCACGTTGTCCCACGTGGTCCCACGTTGTCCCACGTTGTCCCACGGTGTCCAACGGTGTCCCACGTTGTCCCACGTTTTCCCACGTTGTCCCACGTTGTCCCACGGTGTCCAACGATGTCCAACGATGTCCAACGGTGTCCCACGTTGTCCCACGTTGTTCCATGGTTTCCCACGTTGTCCCACGTTGTCCCACGTTGTCCCACGTTGTCCCACGGTGTCCAACGATGTCCAACGGTGTCCAACGGTGTCCAACGGTGTCCCACGGTGTCCAACGGTGTCCCACGTTGTCCCACGTTGTCCCACGTTGTCCCACGTTGTCCCACGTTGTCCCACGTTGTCCCACGTTGTCCAACGATGTCGAACGGTGTCCCACGTTGTCCCACGTTGTCCCACGTTGTCCCACGTTGTCCCACGTTGTCCCACGGTGTCCAACGATGTCCAACGGTGTCCCACGTTGTCCCACGTTGTTCCATGGTTTCCCACGTTGTCCCACGTTGTCCCACGTTGTCCCACGGTGTCCAACGATGTCCAACGGTGTCCAACGGTGTCCAACGGTGTCCAACGGTGTCCCACGTTGTCCCACGTTGTCCAACGGTGTCCAACGGTGTCCAACGGTGTCCAACGGTGTCCAACGGTGTCCCACGTTGTCCCACGTTGTCCCACGTTGTCCCACGGTGTCCAACGATGTCCAACGGTGTCCCACGTTGTCCCACGGTGTCCAACGATGTCCAACGGTGTCCCACGTTGTCCAACGGTGTCCCACGTTGTCCCACGGTGTCCAACGATGTCCAACGGTGTCCCACATTGTCCCACGTTGTCCCACGTTGTCCCACGTTGTCCCACGTTGTCCCACGATGTCCCACGTTGTCCCACGTTGTCCCACGATGTCCCACGTTGTCCCACGTTGTCCCACGTTGTCCCACGATGTCCCACGTTGTCCCACGTTGTCCCACGTTGTCCCACGATGTCCCACGTTGTCCCACGTTGTCCCACGTTGTCCCACGGTGTCCAACGATGTCCAACGGTGTCCAACGGTGTCCCACGGTGTCCAACGGTGTCCCACGTTGTCCCACGTTGTCCCACGTTGTCCCACGTTGTCCCACGTTGTCCCACGATGTCCCACGTTGTCCCACGTTGTCCGACGTTGTCCCACGTTGTCCCACGTTGTCCCACGTTGTCCCACGGTGTCCAACGATGTCCAACGATGTCCAACGGTGTCCCACGTTGTCCCACGTTGTTCCATGGTTTCCCACGTTGTCCCACGTTGTCCCACGTTGTCCCACGGTGTCCAACGATGTCCAACGGTGTCCAACGGTGTCCAACGGTGTCCAACGGTGTCCCACGGTGTCCAACGATGTCCAACGGTGTCCCACGTTGTCCAACGGTGTCCCACGTTGTCCCACGTTGTCCCACGTTGTCCCACGTTGTCCCACGTTGTCCCACGTTGTCCCACGTTGTCCAACGATGTCCAACGGTGTCCCACGTTGTCCCACGTTGTTCCATGGTTTCCCACGTTGTCCCACGTTGTCCCACGTTGTCCCACGGTGTCCAACGATGTCCAACGGTGTCCAACGGTGTCCAACGGTGTCCAACGGTGTCCCACGTTGGCCCACGTTGTCCCACGTTGTCCCACGGTGTCCAACGATGTCCAACGGTGTCCCACGTTGTCCCACGTTGTCCCACGTTGTCCCACGTTGTCCCACGATGTCCCACGTTGTCCCACGTTGTCCCACGTTGTCCCACGATGTCCCACGTTGTCCCACGTTGTCCCACGTTGTCCCACGTTGTCCCACGGTGTCCAACGATGTCCAACGGTGTCCAACGGTGTCCAACGGTGTCCAACGGTGTCCCACGTTGTCCCACGTTGTCCCACGTTGTCCCACGGTGTCCAACGATGTCCAACGGTGTCCCACGTTGTCCCACGTTGTCCCACGGTGTCCCACGTTGTCCCACGTTGTTCCATGGTTTCCCACGTTGTCCCACGTTGTCCCACGTTGTCCCACGGTGTCCAACGATGTCCAACGGTGTCCAACGGTGTCCAACGGTGTCCAACGGTGTCCCACGGTGTCCAACGATGTCCAACGGTGTCCCACGTTGTCCAACGGTGTCCCACGTTGTCCCACGTTGTCCCACGTTGTCCCACGTTGTCCCACGTTGTCCCACGTTGTCCCACGTTGTCCCACGTTGCCCCACGTTGTCCCACGTTGTCCCGCGTTGTCCCACGGTGTCCAACGATGTCCAACGGTGTCCAACGGTGTCCCACGGTGTCCAACGGTGTCCCACGTTGTCCCACGTTGTCCCACGTTGTCCCACGTTGTCCCACGTTGTCCCACGTTGTCCAACGATGTCCAACGGTGTCCCACGTTGTCCCACGTTGTTCCATGGTCTCCCACGTTGTCCCACGTTGTCCCACGTTGTCCCACGTTGTCCCACGTTGTCCCACGGTGTCCCACGGTGTCCAACGATGTCCAACGGTGTCCCACGTTGTCCCACGTTGTCCCACGATGTCCCACGTTGTCCCACGTTGTCCCACGTTGTCCCACGTTGTCCCACGTTGTCCCACGTTGTCCCACGTGGTCCCACGTTGTCCCACGTTGTCCCACGGTGTCCAACGATGTCCAACGGTGTCCCACGTTGTCCAACGGTGTCCCACGTTGTCCCACGTTGTCCCACGTTGTCCCACGTTGTCCCACGATGTCCCACGTTGTCCCACGTTGTCCCACGTTGTCCCACGTTGTCCCACGTTGTCCCACGGTGTCCAACGATGTCCCACGTTGTCCCACGTTGTCCCACGTTGTCCCACGTTGTCCCACGATGTCCCACGTTGTCCCACGTTGTCCCACGTTGTCCCACGTTGTCCCACGTTGTCCCACGTTGTCCAACGATGTCCAACGGTGTCCCACGTTGTCCCACGTTGTTCCATGGTTTCCCACGTTGTCCCACGTTGTCCCACGTTGTCCCACGTTGTCCCACGTTGTCCCACGTTGTCCAACGATGTCCAACGGTGTCCCACGTTGTCCCACGTTGTTCCATGGTTTCCCACGGTGTCCAACGATGTCCCACGTTGTCCCACGTTGTCCCACGGTGTCCAACGATGTCCAACGATGTCCAACGGTGTCCCACGTTGTCCCACGTTGTCCCACGTTGTCCCACGGTGTCCAACGATGTCCAACGGTGTCCCACGTTGTCCCACGTTGGCCCACGTTGGCCCACGTTGTCCCGCGTTGTCCCACGGTGTCCAACGATGTCCAACGGTGTCCAACGGTGTCCCACGGTGTCCAACGGTGTCCCACGTTGTCCCACGTTGTCCCACGTTGTCCCACGTTGTCCCACGTTGTCCAACGATGTCCAACGGTGTCCCACGTTGTCCCACGTTGTTCCATGGTTTCCCACGTTGTCCCACGTTGTCCCACGTTGTCCCACGTTGTCCAACGGTGTCCCACGTTGTCCCACGTTGTTCCATGGTTTCCCACGTTGTCCCACGTTGTCCCACGTTGTCCCACGTTGTCCCACGTTGTCCCACGATGTCCCACGTTGTCCCACGTTGTCCCACGTTGTCCCACGTTGTCCCACGTGGTCCCACGTTGTCCCACGTTGTCCCACGGTGTCCAACGATGTCCAACGGTGTCCAGCGATGTCCAACGGTGTCCAGCGATGTCCAACGGTGTCCCACGTTGTCCCACGTTTTCCCACGTTGTCCCACGTTGTCCCACGGTGTCCAACGATGTCCAACGATGTCCAACGGTGTCCCACGTTGTCCCACGTTGTTCCATGGTTTCCCACGTTGTCCCACGTTGTCCCACGTTGTCCCACGATGTCCCACGTTGTCCCACGTTGTTCCATGGTTTCCCACGTTGTCCCACGTTGTCCCACGTTGTCCCACGGTGTCCAACGATGTCCAACGGTGTCCAACGGTGTCCAACGGTGTCCAACGGTGTCCCACGTTGTCCCACGTTGTCCCACGTTGTCCCACGTTGTCCCACGTTGTCCCACGTTGTCCCACGTTGTCCCACGTTGTCCCACGTTGTCCCACGTTGTCCCACGTTGTCCAACGGTGTCCCACGTTGTCCCACGTTGTCCCACGTTGTCCCACGTTGTCCCACGTTGTCCCACGATGTCCCACGATGTCCCACGTTGTCCCACGTTGTCCCACGTTGTCCCACGTTGTCCCACGTTGTCCCACGTTGTCCCACGTTGTCCCACGTTGTCCCGCGTTGTCCCACGTTGTCCCACGTTGTCCCACGTTGTCCCACGGTGTCCAACGATGTCCAACGGTGTCCAGCGATGTCCAACGGTGTCCCACGTTGTCCCACGTTTTCCCACGTTGTCCCACGTTGTCCCACGGTGTCCAACGATGTCCAACGATGTCCAACGGTGTCCCACGTTGTCCCACGTTGTTCCATGGTTTCCCACGTTGTCCCACGTTGTCCCACGTTGTCCCACGGTGTCCAACGATGTCCAACGGTGTCCAACGGTGTCCAACGGTGTCCAACGGTGTCCCACGTTGTCCCACGTTGTCCCACGTTGTCCCACATTGTCCCACGTTGTCCCACGTTGTCCCACGTGGTCCCACGTTGTCCCACGTTGTCCCACGGTGTCCAACGGTGTCCCACGTTGTCCCACGTTTTCCCACGTTGTCCCACGTTGTCCCACGGTGTCCAACGATGTCCAACGGTGTCCCACGTTGTCCCACGTTGTTCCATGGTTTCCCACGTTGTCCCACGTTGTCCCACGTTGTCCCACGTTGTCCCACGGTGTCCAACGATGTCCAACGGTGTCCAACGGTGTCCAACGGTGTCCCACGGTGTCCAACGGTGTCCCACGTTGTCCCACGTTGTCCCACGTTGTCCCACGTTGTCCCACGTTGTCCCACGTTGTCCCACGTTGTCCAACGATGTCGAACGGTGTCCCACGTTGTCCCACGTTGTCCCACGTTGTCCCACGTTGTCCCACGTTGTCCCACGGTGTCCAACGATGTCCAACGGTGTCCCACGTTGTCCCACGTTGTTCCATGGTTTCCCACGTTGTCCCGCGTTGTCCCACGTTGTCCCACGGTGTCCAACGATGTCCAACGGTGTCCAACGGTGTCCAACGGTGTCCAACGGTGTCCCACGTTGTCCCACGTTGTCCAACGGTGTCCAACGGTGTCCAACGGTGTCCAACGGTGTCCAACGGTGTCCCAAGTTGTCCCACGTTGTCCCACGTTGTCCCACGGTGTCCAACGATGTCCAACGGTGTCCCACGTTGTCCCACGGTGTCCAACGATGTCCAACGGTGTCCCACGTTGTCCAACGGTGTCCCACGTTGTCCCACGGTGTCCAACGATGTCCAACGGTGTCCCACGTTGTCCCACGTTGTCCCACGTTGTCCCACGTTGTCCCACGATGTCCCACGTTGTCCCACGTTGTCCCACGTTGTCCCACGTTGTCCCACGTTGTCCCACGTTGTCCCACGTTGTCCCACGTTGTCCCACGTTGTCCCACGTTGTCCCACGTTGTCCCACGTTGTCCCACGTTGTCCCACGTTGTCCCACGTTGTCCCACGTTGTCCCACGTTGTCCCACGTTGTCCCACGTTGTCCCACGTTGTCCCACGTTGTCCCACGTTGTCCCACGTTGTCCCACGATGTCCCACGTTGTCCCACGTTGTCCCACGTTGTCCCACGTTGTCCCACGGTGTCCAACGATGTCCAACGGTGTCCAACGATGTCCAACGATGTCCAACGGTGTCCCACGTTGTCCCACGTTGTTCCATGGTTTCCCACGTTGTCCCACGTTGTCCCACGTTGTCCCACGGTGTCCAACGATGTCCAACGGTGTCCAACGGTGTCCAACGGTGTCCAACGGTGTCCCACGTTGTCCCACGTTGTCCCACGTTGTCCCACGTTGTCCCACGTTGTCCCACGATGTCCCACGTTGTCCCACGTTGTCCCACGTTGTCCCACGATGTCCCACGTTGTCCCACGTTGTCCCACGTTGTCCCACGATGTCCCACGTTGTCCCACGTTGTCCCACGTTGTCCCACGTTGTCCCACGGTGTCCAACGATGTCCAACGGTGTCCAACGGTGTCCCACGGTGTCCAACGGTGTCCCACGTTGTCCCACGTTGTCCCACGTTGTCCCACGTTGTCCCACGTTGTCCCACGATGTCCCACGTTGTCCCACGTTGTCCGACGTTGTCCCACGTTGTCCCACGTTGTCCCACGTTGTCCCACGGTGTCCAACGATGTCCAACGATGTCCAACGGTGTCCCACGTTGTCCCACGTTGTTCCATGGTTTCCCACGTTGTCCCACGTTGTCCCACGTTGTCCCACGGTGTCCAACGATGTCCAACGGTGTCCAACGGTGTCCAACGGTGTCCAACGGTGTCCCACGGTGTCCAATGATGTCCAACGGTGTCCCACGTTGTCCAACGGTGTCCCACGTTGTCCCACGTTGTCCCACGTTGTCCCACGTTGTCCCACGTTGTCCCACGTTGTCCCACGTTGTCCAACGATGTCCAACGGTGTCCCACGTTGTCCCACGTTGTTCCATGGTTTCCCACGTTGTCCCACGTTGTCCCACGTTGTCCCACGGTGTCCAACGATGTCCAACGGTGTCCAACGTTGTCCAACGGTGTCCAACGGTGTCCCACGTTGGCCCACGTTGTCCCACGTTGTCCCACGGTGTCCAACGATGTCCAACGGTGTCCCACGTTGTCCCACGTTGTCCCACGTTGTCCCACGTTGTCCCACGATGTCCCACGTTGTCCCACGATGTCCCACGTTGTCCCACGTTGTCCCACGTTGTCCCACGTTGTCCCACGGTGTCCAACGATGTCCAACGGTGTCCAACGGTGTCCAACGGTGTCCAACGGTGTCCCACGTTGGCCCACGTTGTCCCACGTTGTCCCACGGTGTCCAACGATGTCCAACGGTGTCCCACGTTGTCCCACGTTGTCCCACGGTGTCCCACGTTGTCCCACGTTGTTCCATGGTTTCCCACGTTGTCCCACGTTGTCCCACGTTGTCCCACGGTGTCCAACGATGTCCAACGGTGTCCAACGGTGTCCAACGGTGTCCAACGGTGTCCCACGGTGTCCAACGATGTCCACCGGTGTCCCACGTTGTCCAACGGTGTCCCACGTTGTCCCACGTTGTCCCACGTTGTCCCACGTTGTCCCACGTTGTCCCACGTTGTCCCACGTTGCCCCACGTTGTCCCACGTTGTCCCGCGTTGTCCCACGGTGTCCAACGATGTCCAACGGTGTCCAACGGTGTCCCACGGTGTCCAACGGTGTCCCACGTTGTCCCACGTTGTCCCACGTTGTCCCACGTTGTCCCACGTTGTCCCACGTTGTCCAACGATGTCCAACGGTGTCCCACGTTGTCCCACGTTGTTCCATGGTTTCCCACGTTGTCCCACGTTGTCCCACGTTGTCCCACGTTGTCCCACGTTGTCCCACGGTGTCCCACGGTGTCCAACGATGTCCAACGGTGTCCCACGTTGTCCCACGTTGTCCCACGATGTCCCACGTTGTCCCACGTTGTCCCACGTTGTCCCACGTTGTCCCACGTTGTCCCACGTTGTCCCACGTGGTCCCACGTTGTCCCACGTTGTCCCACGGTGTCCAACGATGTCCAACGGTGTCCCACGTTGTCCAACGGTGTCCCACGTTGTCCCACGTTGTCCCACGTTGTCCCACGTTGTCCCACGATGTCCCACGTTGTCCCACGTTGTCCCACGTTGTCCCACGTTGTCCCACGTTGTCCCACGGTGTCCAACGATGTCCCACGTTGTCCCACGTTGTCCCACGTTGTCCCACGTTGTCCCACGATGTCCCACGTTGTCCCACGTTGTCCCACGTTGTCCCACGTTGTCCCACGTTGTCCCACGTTGTCCAACGATGTCCAACGGTGTCCCACGTTGTCCCACGTTGTTCCATGGTTTCCCACGTTGTCCCACGTTGTCCCACGTTGTCCCACGGTGTCCAACGATGTCCAACGGTGTCCAACGGTGTCCAACGGTGTCCAACGGTGTCCCACGTTGTCCCACGTTGTCCCACGTTGTCCCACGGTGTCCAACGATGTCCAACGGTGTCCCACGTTGTCCCACGTTGGCCCACGTTGGCCCACGTTGTCCCACGTTGTCCCACGTTGTCCCACGATGTCCCACGTTGTCCCACGTTGTCCCACGTTGTCCCACGTTGTCCCACGTTGTCCAACGGTGTCCAACGGTGTCCAACGGTGTCCAACGGTGTCCCACGTGGTCCCACGTTGTCCCACGTTGTCCCACGATGTCCCACGTTGTCCCACGTTGTCCCACGTTGTCCCACGTTGTCCCACGTTGTCCCACGTTGTCCCACGTTGTCCCACGGTGTCCAACGATGTCCAACGGTGTCCAACGGTGTCCAACGGTGTCCAACGGTGTCCCACGTTGGCCCACGTTGTCCCACGTTGTCCCACGTTGTCCCACGTTGTCCCACGTTGTCCCACGTTGTCCCACGTTGTCCCACGGTGTCCAACGGTGTCCAACGGTGTCCAACGGTGTCCAACGGTGTCCAACGGTGTCCCACGTTGGCCCACGTTGTCCCACGTTGTCCCACGGTGTCCAACGATGTCCAACGGTGTCCCACGTTGTCCCACGTTGTCCCACGTTGTCCCACGTTGTCCCACGTTGTCCCACGATGTCCCACGTTGTACCACGTTGTCCCACGTTGTCCCACGTTGTCCCACGTTGTCCCACGTTGTCCCACGTTGTCCCACGTTGTCCCACGTTGTCCCACGTTGTCCCACGTTGTCCCACGTTTTCCCACGTTGTCCCACGTTGTCCCACGGTGTCCAACGATGTCCAACGGTGTCCAACGGTGTCCCACGGTGTCCAACGTTGTCCCACGTTGTCCCACGTTGTCCCACGTTGTCCCACGTTGTCCCACGTTGTCCCACGTTGTCCCACGTTGTCCCACGTTGTCCCACGTTGTCCCACGTTGTCCCACGTTGTCCCACGTTGTCCCACGGTGTCCAACGATGTCCCACGTTGTCCCACGTTGTCCCACGTTGTCCCACGTTGTCCCACGATGTCCCACGTTGTCCCACGTTGTCCCACGTTGTCCCACGTTGTCCCACGTTGTCCCACGTTGTCCAACGATGTCCAACGGTGTCCCACGTTGTCCCACGTTGTTCCATGGTTTCCCACGTTGTCCCACGTTGTCCCACGGTGTCCAACGATGTCCAACGGTGTCCAACGGTGTCCAACGGTGTCCAACGGTGTCCCACGTTGTCCCACGTTGTCCCACGTTGTCCCACGGTGTCCAACGATGTCCAACGGTGTCCCACGTTGTCCCACGTTGGCCCACGTTGGCCCACGTTGTCCCGCGTTGTCCCACGGTGTCCAACGATGTCCAACGGTGTCCAACGGTGTCCCACGGTGTCCAACGGTGTCCCACGTTGTCCCACGTTGTCCCACGTTGTCCCACGTTGTCCCACGTTGTCCCACGTTGTCCAACGATGTCCAACGGTGTCCCACGTTGTCCCACGTTGTTCCATGGTTTCCCACGTTGTCCCACGTTGTCCCACGTTGTCCCACGTTGTCCAACGGTGTCCCACGTTGTCCCACGTTGTTCCATGGTTTCCCACGTTGTCCCACGTTGTCCCACGTTGTCCCACGTTGTCCCACGTTGTCCCACGATGTCCCACGTTGTCCCACGTTGTCCCACGTTGTCCCACGTTGTCCCACGTGGTCCCACGTTGTCCCACGTTGTCCCACGGTGTCCAACGATGTCCAACGGTGTCCAGCGATGTCCAACGGTGTCCAGCGATGTCCAACGGTGTCCCACGTTGTCCCACGTTTTCCCACGTTGTCCCACGTTGTCCCACGGTGTCCAACGATGTCCAACGATGTCCAACGGTGTCCCACGTTGTCCCACGTTGTCCCATGGTTTCCCACGTTGTCCCACGTTGTCCCACGTTGTCCCACGATGTCCCACGTTGTCCCACGTTGTTCCATGGTTTCCCACGTTGTCCCACGTTGTCCCACGTTGTCCCACGGTGTCCAACGATGTCCAACGGTGTCCAACGGTGTCCAACGGTGTCCAACGGTGTCCCACGTTGTCCCACGTTGTCCCACGTTGTCCCACGTTGTCCCACGTTGTCCCACGTTGTCCCACGTTGTCCCACGTTGTCCCACGTTGTCCCACGTTGTCCCACGTTGTCCCACGTTGTCCCACGTTGTCCCACGTTGTCCCACGTTGTCCCACGTTGTCCCACGGTGTCCAACGATGTCCAACGGTGTCCAGCGATGTCCAACGGTGTCCCACGTTGTCCCACGTTTTCCCACGTTGTCCCACGTTGTCCCACGTTGTCCCACGTTGTCCCACGTTGTCCCACGTTGTCCCACGTTGTCCCACGTTGTCCCACGGTGTCCAACGATGTCCAACGGTGTCCAGCGATGTCCAACGGTGTCCCACGTTGTCCCACGTTTTCCCACGTTGTCCCACGTTGTCCCACGGTGTCCAACGATGTCCAACGATGTCCAACGGTGTCCCACGTTGTCCCACGTTGTTCCATGGTTTCCCACGTTGTCCCACGTTGTCCCACGTTGTCCCACGGTGTCCAACGATGTCCAACGGTGTCCAACGGTGTCCAACGGTGTCCAACGGTGTCCCACGTTGTCCCACGTTGTCCCACGTTGTCCCACGTTGTCCCACGTTGTCCCACGATGTCCCACGATGTCCCACGTTGTCCCACGTTGTCCCACGTTGTCCCACGTTGTCCCACGTTGTCCCACGTTGTCCCACGTTGTCCCACGTTGTCCCGCGTTGTCCCACGTTGTCCCACGTTGTCCCACGTTGTCCCACGGTGTCCAACGATGTCCAACGGTGTCCAGCGATGTCCAACGGTGTCCCACGTTGTCCCACGTTTTCCCACGTTGTCCCACGTTGTCCCACGGTGTCCAACGATGTCCAACGATGTCCAACGGTGTCCCACGTTGTCCCACGTTGTTCCATGGTTTCCCACGTTGTCCCACGTTGTCCCACGTTGTCCCACGGTGTCCAACGATGTCCAACGGTGTCCAACGGTGTCCAACGGTGTCCAACGGTGTCCCACGTTGTCCCACGTTGTCCCACGTTGTCCCACATTGTCCCACGTTGTCCCACGTTGTCCCACGTGGTCCCACGTTGTCCCACGTTGTCCCACGGTGTCCAACGGTGTCCCACGTTGTCCCACGTTTTCCCACGTTGTCCCACGTTGTCCCACGGTGTCCAACGATGTCCAACGGTGTCCCACGTTGTCCCACGTTGTTCCATGGTTTCCCACGTTGTCCCACGTTGTCCCACGTTGTCCCACGTTGTCCCACGGTGTCCAACGATGTCCCACGGTGTCCAACGGTGTCCAACGGTGTCCCACGGTGTCCAACGGTGTCCCACGTTGTCCCACGTTGTCCCACGGTGTCCCACGTTGTCCCACGTTGTCCCACGTTGTCCCACGTTGTCCAACGATGTCGAACGGTGTCCCACGTTGTCCCACGTTGTCCCACGTTGTCCCACGTTGTCCCACGTTGTCCCACGGTGTCCAACGATGTCCAACGGTGTCCCACGTTGTCCCACGTTGTTCCATGGTTTCCCACGTTGTCCCACGTTGTCCCACGGTGTCCAACGATGTCCAACGGTGTCCAACGGTGTCCAACGGTGTCCAACGGTGTCCCACGTTGTCCCACGTTGTCCAACGGTGTCCAACGGTGTCCAACGGTGTCCAACGGTGTCCAACGGTGTCCCAAGTTGTCCCACGTTGTCCCACGTTGTCCCACGGTGTCCAACGATGTCCAACGGTGTCCCACGTTGTCCCACGTTGTCCCACGTTGTCCCACGTTGTCCCACGTTGTCCCACGTTGTCCCACGTTGTCCCACGTTGTCCCACGTTGTCCCACGTTGTCCCACGTTGTCCCACGATGTCCCACGTTGTCCCACGTTGTCCCACGTTGTCCCACGTTGTCCCACGGTGTCCAACGATGTCCAACGGTGTCCAACGATGTCCAACGATGTCCAACGGTGTCCCACGTTGTCCCACGTTGTTCCATGGTTTCCCACGTTGTCCCACGTTGTCCCACGTTGTCCCACGGTGTCCAACGATGTCCAACGGTGTCCAACGGTGTCCAACGGTGTCCAACGGTGTCCCACGTTGTCCCACGTTGTCCCACGTTGTCCCACGTTGTCCCACGTTGTCCCACGATGTCCCACGTTGTCCCACGTTGTCCCACGTTGTCCCACGATGTCCCACGTTGTCCCACGTTGTCCCACGTTGTCCCACGATGTCCCACGTTGTCCCACGTTGTCCCACGTTGTCCCACGTTGTCCCACGGTGTCCAACGATGTCCAACGGTGTCCAACGGTGTCCCACGGTGTCCCACGGTGTCCCACGTTGTCCCACGTTGTCCCACGTTGTCCCACGTTGTCCCACGTTGTCCCACGATGTCCCACGTTGTCCCACGTTGTCCGACGTTGTCCCACGTTGTCCCACGTTGTCCCACGTTGTCCCACGGTGTCCAACGATGTCCAACGATGTCCAACGGTGTCCCACGTTGTCCCACGTTGTTCCATGGTTTCCCACGTTGTCCCACGTTGTCCCACGTTGTCCCACGGTGTCCAACGATGTCCAACGGTGTCCAACGGTGTCCAACGGTGTCCAACGGTGTCCCACGGTGTCCAACGATGTCCAACGGTGTCCCACGTTGTCCAACGGTGTCCCACGTTGTCCCACGTTGTCCCACGTTGTCCCACGTTGTCCCACGTTGTCCCACGTTGTCCCACGTTGTCCAACGATGTCCAACGGTGTCCCACGTTGTCCCACGTTGTTCCATGGTTTCCCACGTTGTCCCACGTTGTCCCACGTTGTCCCACGGTGTCCAACGATGTCCCACGGTGTCCAACGGTGTCCAACGGTGTCCAACGGTGTCCCACGTTGGCCCACGTTGTCCCACGTTGTCCCACGGTGTCCAACGATGTCCAACGGTGTCCCACGTTGTCCCACGTTGTCCCACGTTGTCCCACGTTGTCCCACGATGTCCCACGTTGTCCCACGTTGTCCCACGTTGTCCCACGATGTCCCACGTTGTCCCACGTTGTCCCACGTTGTCCCACGTTGTCCCACGGTGTCCAACGATGTCCAACGGTGTCCAACGGTGTCCAACGGTGTCCAACGGTGTCCCACGTTGGCCCACGTTGTCCCACGTTGTCCCACGGTGTCCAACGGTGTCCCACGGTGTCCCACGTTGTCCCACGTTGTCCCACGGTGTCCCACGTTGTCCCACGTTGTTCCATGGTTTCCCACGTTGTCCCACGTTGTCCCACGTTGTCCCACGGTGTCCAACGATGTCCAACGGTGTCCAACGGTGTCCAACGGTGTCCAACGGTGTCCCACGGTGTCCAACGATGTCCAACGGTGTCCCACGTTGTCCAACGGTGTCCCACGTTGTCCCACGTTGTCCCACGTTGTCCCACGTTGTCCCACGTTGTCCCACGTTGTCCCACGTTGTCCCACGTTGCCCCACGTTGTCCCACGTTGTCCCGCGTTGTCCCACGGTGTCCAACGATGTCCAACGGTGTCCAACGGTGTCCCACGGTGTCCAACGGTGTCCCACGTTGTCCCACGTTGTCCCACGTTGTCCCACGTTGTCCCACGTTGTCCCACGTTGTCCAACGATGTCCAACGGTGTCCCACGTTGTCCCACGTTGTTCCATGGTTTCCCACGTTGTCCCACGTTGTCCCACGTTGTCCCACGTTGTCCCACGTTGTCCCACGGTGTCCCACGGTGTCCAACGATGTCCAACGGTGTCCCACGTTGTCCCACGTTGTCCCACGATGTCCCACGTTGTCCCACGTTGTCCCACGTTGTCCCACGTTGTCCCACGTTGTCCCACGTTGTCCCACGTGGTCCCACGTTGTCCCACGTTGTCCCACGGTGTCCAACGATGTCCAACGGTGTCCCACGTTGTCCAACGGTGTCCCACGTTGTCCCACGTTGTCCCACGTTGTCCCACGTTGTCCCACGATGTCCCACGTTGTCCCACGTTGTCCCACGTTGTCCCACGTTGTCCCACGTTGTCCCACGGTGTCCAACGATGTCCCACGTTGTCCCACGTTGTCCCACGTTGTCCCACGTTGTCCCACGATGTCCCACGTTGTCCCACGTTGTCCCACGTTGTCCCACGTTGTCCCACGTTGTCCCACGTTGTCCAACGATGTCCAACGGTGTCCCACGTTGTCCCACGTTGTTCCATGGTTTCCCACGTTGTCCCACGTTGTCCCACGTTGTCCCACGGTGTCCAACGATGTCCAACGGTGTCCAACGGTGTCCAACGGTGTCCAACGGTGTCCCACGTTGTCCCACGTTGTCCCACGTTGTCCCACGGTGTCCAACGATGTCCAACGGTGTCCCACGTTGTCCCACGTTGGCCCACGTTGGCCCACGTTGTCCCACGTTGTCCCACGTTGTCCCACGTTGTCCCACGTTGTCCCACGTTGTCCCACGTTGTCCCACGTTGTCCCACGTTGTCCAACGGTGTCCAACGGTGTCCAACGGTGTCCAACGGTGTCCCACGTGGTCCCACGTTGTCCCACGTTGTCCCACGATGTCCCACGTTGTCCCACGTTGTCCCACGTTGTCCCACGTTGTCCCACGTTGTCCCACGTTGTCCCACGTTGTCCCACGGTGTCCAACGATGTCCAACGGTGTCCAACGGTGTCCAACGGTGTCCAACGGTGTCCCACGTTGGCCCACGTTGTCCCACGTTGTCCCACGTTGTCCCACGTTGTCCCACGTTGTCCCACGTTGTCCCACGTTGTCCCACGGTGTCCAACGATGTCCAACGGTGTCCAACGGTGTCCAACGGTGTCCAACGGTGTCCCACGTTGGCCCACGTTGTCCCACGTTGTCCCACGGTGTCCAACGATGTCCAACGGTGTCCCACGTTGTCCCACGTTGTCCCACGTTGTCCCACGTTGTCCCACGTTGTCCCACGATGTCCCACGTTGTACCACGTTGTCCCACGTTGTCCCACGTTGTCCCACGTTGTCCCACGTTGTCCCACGTTGTCCCACGTTGTCCCACGTTGTCCCACGTTGTCCCACGTTGTCCCACGTTTTCCCACGTTGTCCCACGTTGTCCCACGGTGTCCAACGATGTCCAACGGTGTCCAACGGTGTCCCACGGTGTCCAACGTTGTCCCACGTTGTCCCACGTTGTCCCACGTTGTCCCACGTTGTCCCACGTTGTCCCACGTTGTCCCACGTTGTCCAACGGTGTCCCACGTTGTCCCACGTTGTCCCACGGTGTCCAACGATGTCCAACGGTGTCCAACGGTGTCCAACGGTGTCCAACGGTGTCCCACGTTGTCCCACGTTGTCCCACGTTGTCCCACGGTGTCCAACGATGTCCAACGGTGTCCCACGTTGTCCCACGTTGTCCCACGTTGTCCCACGTTGTCCCACGATGTCCCACGTTGTCCCACGTTGTCCCACGTTGTCCCACGTTGTCCCACGTCGTCCCACGTTGTCCCACGTTGTCCCACGTTGTCCCACGTTGTCCCACGTCGTCCCACGTTGTCCCACGTTGTCCCACGTTGTCCCACGTTGTCCCACGTTGTCCCACGTTGTCCCACGTTGTCCCACGGTGTCCAACGGTGTCCAACGATGTCCCACGTTGTCCCACGTTGTCCCACGTTGTCCCACGTTGTCCCACGATGTCCCACGTTGTCCCACGTTGTCCCACGTTGTCCCACGTTGTCCCACGTTGTCCCACGTTGTCCCACGTTGTCCCACGTTGTCCCACGTTGTCCCACGTTGTCCCACGTTGTTCCATGGTTTCCCACGTTGTCCCACGTTGTCCCACGGTGTCCAACGATGTCCAACGATGTCCAACGGTGTCCCACGTTGTCCCACGTTGTCCCACGTTGTCCCACGTTGTCCCACGTTGTCCCACGTTGTCCCACGTTGTCCCACGGTGTCCAACGGTGTCCAACGATGTCCCACGTTGTCCCACGTTGTCCCACGTTGTCCCACGTTGTCCCACGATGTCCCACGTTGTCCCACGTTGTCCCACGTTGTCCCACGTTGTCCCACGTTGTCCCACGTTGTCCCACGTTGTCCCACGTTGTCCCACGTTGTCCCACGGTGTCCAACGATGTCCAACGGTGTCCAACGGTGTCCAACGGTGTCCAACGGTGTCCCACGTTGTCCCACGTTGTCCCACGTTGTCCCACGTTGTCCCACGTTGTCCCACGATGTCCCACGTTGTCCCACGTTGTCCGACGTTGTCCCACGTTTTCCCACGTTGTCCAACGATGTCCAACGGTGTCCAACGGTGTCCCACGGTGTCCAACGTTGTCCCACGTTGTCCCACGTTGTCCCACGTTGTCCCACGTTGTCCCACGTTGTCCCACGTTGTCCCACGTTGTCCCACGTTGTCCCACGTTGTCCCACGTTGTCCCACGTTGTCCCACGTTGTCCCACGTTGTCCCACGTTGTCCCACGTTGTCCCACGTTGTCCCACGTTGTCCCACGTTGTCCCACGTTTTCCCACGTTGTCCCACGTTGTCCCACGGTGTCCAACGATGTCCAACGGTGTCCCACGTTGTCCAACGGTGTCCCACGTTGTCCCACGTTGTCCCACGTTGTCCCACGTTGTCAAACGATGTCCCACGTTGTCCCACGTTGTCCCACGTTGTCCCACGTTGTCCCACGTTGTCCCACGTTGTCCCACGTTGTCCCACGTTGTCCCACGTTGTCCCACGTTGTCCCACGGTGTCCAACGATGTCCAACGGTGTCCAACGGTGTCCCACGGTGTCCAACGGTGTCCCACGTTGTCCCACGTTGTCCCACGTTGTCCCACGTTGTCCCACGTTGTCCCACGTTGTCCCACGTTGTCCAACGATGTCCAACGGTGTCCCACGTTGTCCCACGTTGTTCCATGGTTTCCCACGTTGTCCCACGTTGTCCCACGTTGTCCCACGGTGTCCAACGATGTCCAACGGTGTCCAACGGTGTCCAACGGTGTCCCACGTTGTCCCACGGTGTCCAACGATGTCCAACGGTGTCCAACGGTGTCCCACGGTGTCCAACGTTGTCCCACGTTGTCCCACGATGTCCCACGTTGTCCCACGTTGTCCCACGTTGTCCCACGTTGTCCCACGTTGTCCCACGTTGTCCCACGTTGTCCCACGTTGTCCCACGTTGTCCCACGTTGTCCCACGTTGTCCCACGTTGTCCCACGTTGTCCCACGGTGTCCAACGGTGTCCAACGATGTCCCACGTTGTCCCACGTTGTCCCACGTTGTCCCACGTTGTCCCACGATGTCCCACGTTGTCCCACGTTGTCCCACGTTGTCCCACGTTGTCCCACGTTGTCCCACGTTGTCCCACGTTGTCCCACGTTGTCCCACGTTGTCCCACGTTGTCCCACGTTGTTCCATGGTTTCCCACGTTGTCCCACGTTGTCCCACGTTGTCCCACGTTGTCCCACGGTGTCCAACGATGTCCAACGATGTCCAACGGTGTCCCACGTTGTCCCACGTTGTTCCATGGTTTCCCACGTTGTCCCACGTTGTCCCACGTTGTCCCACGGTGTCCAACGATGTCCAACGGTGTCCAACGGTGTCCAACGGTGTCCAACGGTGTCCCACGTTGTCCCACGTTGTCCCACGTTGTCCCACGATGTCCCACGTTGTCCCACGTTGTCCCACGTTGTCCCACGTTGTCCCACGTTGTCCCACGTTGTCCCACGTTGTCCCACGTTGTCCCACGTTGTCCCACGTTGTCCCACGTTGTCCCACGTTGTCCCACGTTGTCCCACGTTGTCCCACGTTGTCCCACGTTGTCCCACGTTGTCCCACGTTGTCCCACGTTGTCCCACGTTGTCCCACGTGGTCCCACGTTGTCCCACGTTGTCCCACGGTGTCCAACGGTGTCCCACGTTGTCCCACGTTGTCCCACGTTGTCCCACGTTGTCCCACGTTGTCCCACGGTGTCCAACGATGTCCAACGGTGTCCAACGGTGTCCCACGGTGTCCAACGGTGTCCCACGTTGTCCCACGTTGTCCCACGTTGTCCCACGTTGTCCCACGTTGTCCCACGTTGTCCCACGTTGTCCAACGATGTCCAACGGTGTCCCACGTTGTCCCACGTTTTTCCATGGTTTCCCACGTTGTCCCACGCTGTCCCACGTTGTCCCACGGTGTCCAACGATGTCCAACGGTGTCCAACGGTGTCCAACGGTGTCCAACGGTGTCCCACGTTGTCCCACGTTGTCCCACGTTGTCCCACGGTGTCCAACGATGTCCAACGGTGTCCCACGTTGTCCCACGTTGTCCCACGTTGTCCCACGTTGTCCCACGTTGTCCCACGATGTCCCACGTTGTCCCACGTTGTCCCACGTTGTCCCACGTTGTCCCACGTTGTCCCACGTTGTCCCACGTTGTCCCACGTTGTCCCACGTTGTCCCACGTTGTCCCACGTTTTCCCACGTTGTCCCACGTCGACCCACGGTGTCCAACGATGTCCAACGGTGTCCAACGGTTTCCCACGGTGTCCAACGTTGTCCCACGTTGTCCCACGTTGTCCCACGTTGTCCCACGTTGTCCCACGTTGTCCCACGTTGTCCCACGTTGTCCCACGTTGTCCCACGTTGTCCCACGTTGTCCCACGTTGTCCCACGTTGTCAAACGATGTCCCACGTTGTCCCACGTTGTCCCACGTTGTCCCACGTTGTCCCACGTTGTCCCACGTTGTCCCACGTTGTCCCACGTTGTCCCACGTTTTCCCACGTTGTCCCACGTTGTCCCACGGTGTCCAACGATGTCCAACGGTGTCCCACGTTCTCCCACGTTGTCCCACGTTGTCCCACGTTGTCAAACGATGTCCCACGTTGTCCCACGTTGTCCCACGTTGTCCCACGTTGTCCCACGTTGTCCCACGTTGTCCCACGTTGTCCCACGTTGTCCCACGTTGTCCCACGTTTTCTCACGTTGTCCCACGTTGTCCCACGGTGTCCAACGATGTCCAACGGTGTCCCACGTTGTCCAACGGTGTCCCACGTTGTCCCACGTTGTCCCACGTTGTCCCACGTTGTCAAACGATGTCCCACGTTGTCCCACGTTGTCCCACGTTGTCCCACGTTGTCCCACGTTGTCCCACGTTGTCCCACGTTGTCCCACGTTGTCCCACGTTGTCCCACGTTGTCCCACGTTGTCCCACGTTGTCCCACGTTGTCCCACGTTGTCCCACGTTGTCCCACGGTGTCCAACGATGTCCAACGGTGTCCAACGGTGTCCCACGGTGTCCAACGTTGTCCCACGTTGTCCCACGATGTCCCACGTTGTCCCACGTTGTCCCACGTTGTCCCACGTTGTCCCACGTTGTCCCACGTTGTCCCACGTTGTCCCACGTTGTCCCACGTTGTCCCACGTTGTCCCACGTTGTCCCACGTTGTCCCACGTTGTCCCACGGTGTCCAACGGTGTCCAACGATGTCCCACGTTGTCCCACGTTGTCCCACGTTGTCCCACGTTGTCCCACGATGTCCCACGTTGTCCCACGTTGTCCCACGTTGTCCCACGTTGTCCCACGTTGTCCCACGTTGTCCCACGTTGTCCCACGTTGTCCCACGTTGTCCCACGTTGTCCCACGTTGTTCCATGGTTTCCCACGTTGTCCCACGTTGTCCCACGTTGTCCCACGTTGTCCCACGGTGTCCAACGATGTCCAACGATGTCCAACGGTGTCCCACGTTGTCCCACGTTGTTCCATGGTTTCCCACGTTGTCCCACGTTGTCCCACGTTGTCCCACGGTGTCCAACGATGTCCAACGGTGTCCAACGGTGTCCAACGGTGTCCAACGGTGTCCCACGTTGTCCCACGTTGTCCCACGTTGTCCCACGATGTCCCACGTTGTCCCACGTTGTCCCACGTTGTCCCACGTTGTCCCACGTTGTCCCACGTTGTCCCACGTTGTCCCACGTTGTCCCACGTTGTCCCACGTTGTCCCACGTTGTCCCACGTTGTCCCACGTTGTCCCACGTTGTCCCACGTTGTCCCACGTTGTCCCACGTTGTCCCACGTGGTCCCACGTTGTCCCACGTTGTCCCACGGTGTCCAACGGTGTCCCACGTTGTCCCACGTTGTCCCACGTTGTCCCACGTTGTCCCACGTTGTCCCACGGTGTCCAACGATGTCCAACGGTGTCCAACGGTGTCCCACGGTGTCCAACGGTGTCCCACGTTGTCCCACGTTGTCCCACGTTGTCCCACGTTGTCCCACGTTGTCCCACGTTGTCCCACGTTGTCCAACGATGTCCAACGGTGTCCCACGTTGTCCCACGTTTTTCCATGGTTTCCCACGTTGTCCCACGTTGTCCCACGTTGTCCCACGGTGTCCAACGATGTCCAACGGTGTCCCACGTTGTCCCACGTTGTCCCACGTTGTCCCACGTTGTCCCACGTTGTCCCACGATGTCCCACGTTGTCCCACGTTGTCCCACGTTGTCCCACGTTGTCCCACGTTGTCCCACGTTGTCCCACGTTGTCCCACGTTGTCCCACGTTGTCCCACGTTGTCCCACGTTTTCCCACGTTGTCCCACGTCGTCCCACGGTGTCCAACGATGTCCAACGGTGTCCAACGGTTTCCCACGGTGTCCAACGTTGTCCCACGTTGTCCCACGTTGTCCCACGTTGTCCCACGTTGTCCCACGTTGTCCCACGTTGTCCCACGTTGTCAAACGATGTCCCACGTTGTCCCACGTTGTCCCACGTTGTCCCACGTTGTCCCACGTTGTCCCACGTTGTCCCACGTTGTCCCACGTTGTCCCACGTTGTCCCACGTTTTCCCACGTTGTCCCACGTTGTCCCACGGTGTCCAACGATGTCCAACGGTGTCCCACGTTGTCCAACGGTGTCCCACGTTGTCCCACGTTGTCCCACGTTGTCCCACGTTGTCAAACGATGTCCCACGTTGTCCCACGTTGTCCCACGTTGTCCCACGTTGTCCCACGTTGTCCCACGTTGTCCCACGTTGTCCCACGTTGTCCCACGTTGTCCCACGTTGTCCCACGTTGTCCCACGTTGTCCCACGTTGTCCCACGTTGTCCCACGGTGTCCAACGATGTCCAACGGTGTCCAACGGTGTCCCACGGTGTCCAACGTTGTCCCACGTTGTCCCACGATGTCCCACGTTGTCCCACGTTGTCCCACGTTGTCCCACGTTGTCCCACGTTGTCCCACGTTGTCCCACGTTGTCCCACGTTGTCCCACGTTGTCCCACGTTGTCCCACGTTGTCCCACGGTGTCCAACGGTGTCCAACGATGTCCCACGTTGTCCCACGTTGTCCCACGTTGTCCCACGTTGTCCCACGATGTCCCACGTTGTCCCACGTTGTCCCACGTTGTCCCACGTTGTCCCACGTTGTCCCACGTTGTCCCACGTTGTCCCACGTTGTCCCACGTTGTCCCACGTTGTCCCACGTTGTTCCATGGTTTCCCACGTTGTCCCACGTTGTCCCACGTTGTCCCACGTTGTCCCACGGTGTCCAACGATGTCCAACGATGTCCAACGGTGTCCCACGTTGTCCCACGTTGTTCCATGGTTTCCCACGTTGTCCCACGTTGTCCCACGTTGTCCCACGGTGTCCAACGATGTCCAACGGTGTCCAACGGTGTCCAACGGTGTCCAACGGTGTCCAACGGTGTCCCACGTTGTCCCACGTTGTCCCACGTTGTCCCACGGTGTCCAACGATGTCCAACGGTGTCCAACGGTGTCCAACGGTGTCCAACGGTGTCCCACGTTGTCCCACGTTGTCCCACGTTGTCCCACGATGTCCCACGTTGTCCCACGTTGTTCCATGGTTTCCCACGTTGTCCCACGTTGTCCCACGTTGTCCCACGGTGTCCAACGATGTCCAACGGTGTCCAACGGTGTCCCACGGTGTCCAACGTTGTCCCACGTTGTCCCACGTTGTCCCACGTTGTCCCACGTTGTCCCACGTTGTCCCACGTTGTCCCACGTTGTCCCACGTTGTCCCACGTTGTCCCACGTTTTCCCACGTTGTCCCACGTTGTCCCACGGTGTCCAACGATGTCCAACGGTGTCCAACGGTGTCCCACGTTGTCCCACGTTGTCCCACGTTGTCCCACGTTGTCCCACGTTGTCCCACGTTGTCAAACGATGTCCCACGTTGTCCCACGTTGTCCCACGTTGTCCCACGTTGTCCCACGTTGTCCCACGTTGTCCCACGTTGTCCCACGTTGTCCCACGTTGTCCCACGTTTTCCCACGTTGTCCCACGTTGTCCCACGGTGTCCAACGATGTCCAACGGTGTCCCACGTTGTCCAACGGTGTCCCACGTTGTCCCACGTTGTCCCACGTTGTCCCACGTTGTCAAACGATGTCCCACGTTGTCCCACGTTGTCCCACGTTGTCCCACGTTGTCCCACGTTGTCCCACGTTGTCCCACGTTGTCCCACGTTGTCCCACGTTGTCCCACGTTGTCCCACGTTGTCCCACGTTGTCCCACGTTGTCCCACGTTGTCCCACGTTGTCCCACGTTGTCCCACGTTGTCCCACGTTGTCCCACGTTGTCCCACGTTGTCCCACGTTCTCCCACGTTGTCCCACGTTGTCCCACGTTGTCCCACGGTGTCCAACGATGTCCAACGGTGTCCAACGGTGTCCCACGGTGTCCAACGTTGTCCCACGTTGTCCCACGATGTCCCACGTTGTCCCACGTTGTCCCACGTTGTCCCACGTTGTCCCACGTTGTCCCACGTTGTCCCACGTTGTCCCACGTTGTCCCACGTTGTCCCACGTTGTCCCACGTTGTCCCACGTTGTCCCACGTTGTCCCACGGTGTCCAACGGTGTCCAACGATGTACCACGTTGTCCCACGTTGTCCCACGTTGTCCCACGTTGTCCCACGATGTCCCACGTTGTCCCACGTTGTCCCACGTTGTCCCACGTTGTCCCACGTTGTCCCACGTTGTCCCACGTTGTCCCACGTTGTCCCACGTTGTCCCACGTTGTCCCACGTTGTTCCATGGTTTCCCACGTTGTCCCACGTTGTCCCACGTTGTCCCACGTTGTCCCACGGTGTCCAACGATGTCCAACGATGTCCAACGGTGTCCCACGTTGTCCCACGTTGTTCCATGGTTTCCCACGTTGTCCCACGTTGTCCCACGTTGTCCCACGGTGTCCAACGATGTCCAACGGTGTCCAACGGTGTCCAACGGTGTCCAACGGTGTCCCACGTTGTCCCACGTTGTCCCACGTTGTCCCACGATGTCCCACGTTGTCCCACGTTGTTCCATGGTTTCCCACGTTGTCCCACGTTGTCCCACGTTGTCCCACGGTGTCCAACGATGTCCAACGGTGTCCAACGGTGTCCAACGGTGTCCAACGGTGTCCCACGTTGTCCCACGTTGTCCCACGTTGTCCCACGGTGTCCAACGATGTCCAACGGTGTCCAACGGTGTCCAACGGTGTCCAACGGTGTCCCACGTTGTCCCACGTTGTCCCACGTTGTCCCACGATGTCCCACGTTGTCCCACGTTGTTCCATGGTTTCCCACGTTGTCCCACGTTGTCCCACGTTGTCCCACGTTGTCCCACGTTGTCCCACGTTGTCCCACGTTGTCCCACGTTGTCCCACGTTGTCCCACGTTGTCCCACGTTGTCCCACGTTGTCCCACGTTGTCCCACGTTTTCCCACGTTGTCCCACGTTGTCCCACGGTGTCCAACGATGTCCAACGGTGTCCCACGTTGTCCAACGGTGTCCCACGTTGTCCCACGTTGTCCCACGTTGTCCCACGTTGTCAAACGATGTCCCACGTTGTCCCACGTTGTCCCACGTTGTCCCACGTTGTCCCACGTTGTCCCACGTTGTCCCACGTTGTCCCACGTTGTCCCACGTTGTCCCACGTTGTCCCACGGTGTCCAACGATGTCCAACGGTGTCCAACGGTGTCCCACGGTGTCCAACGGTGTCCCACGTTGTCCCACGTTGTCCCACGTTGTCCCACGTTGTCCCACGTTGTCCCACGTTGTCCCACGTTGTCCAACGATGTCCAACGGTGTCCCACGTTGTCCCACGTTGTTCCATGGTTTCCCACGTTGTCCCACGTTGTCCCACGTTGTCCCACGGTGTCCAACGATGTCCAACGGTGTCCAACGGTGTCCAACGGTGTCCAACGGTGTCCCACGTTGTCCCACGTTGTCCCACGTTGTCCCACGTTGTCCCACGTTGTCCCACGTTGTCCCACGGTGTCCAACGGTGTCCAACGGTGTCCCACGTTGTCCCACGTTGTCCCACGTTGTCCCACGTTGTCCCACGTTGCCCACGTTGTCCCACGTTGTCCCACGATGTCCCACGTTGTCCCACGTTGTCCCACGTTGTCCCACGATGTCCCACGTTGTCCCACGTTGTCCCACGTTGTCCCACGTTGTCCCACGATGTCCCACGTTGTCCCACGTTGTCCCACGTTGTCCCACGGTGTCCAACGATGTCCAACGGTGTCCAACGGTGTCCCACGCTGTCCAACGGTGTCCCACGTTGTCCCACGTTGTCCCACGTTGTCCCACGTTGTCCCACGTTGTCCCACGATGTCCCACGTTGTCCCACGTTGTCCCACGTTGTCCCACGTTGTCCCACGTTGTCCCACGTTGTCCCACGGTGTCCAACGATGTCCAACGGTGTCCAACGGTGTCCAACGGTGTCCAACGATGTCCAACGATGTCCAACGATGTCCAACGATGTCCAACGGTGTCCAACGGTGTCCCACGGTGTCCAACGGTGTCCCACGTTGTCCCACGTTGTCCCACGTTGTCCCACGTTGTCCCACGTTGTCCCACGTTGTCCCACGTTGTCCCACGTTGTCCCACGTTGTCCCACGTTGTCCCACGTTGTCCCACGTTGTCCCACGTTGTCCCACGTTGTCCCACGGTGTCCAACGATGTCCAACGGTGTCCAACGGTGTCCCACGGTGTCCAACGGTGTCCCACGTTGTCCCACGTTGTCCCACGTTGTCCCACGTTGTCCCACGTTGTCCCACGTTGTCCAACGATGTCCAACGGTGTCCCACGTTGTCCCACGTTGTTCCATGGTTTCCCACGTTGTCCCACGTTGTCCCACGTTGTCCCACGGTGTCCAACGATGTCCAACGATGTCCAACGGTGTCCCACGATGTCCAACGATGTCCAACGATGTCCAACGGTGTCCAACGATGTCCAACGGTGTCCAACGATGTCCAACGATGTCCAACGGTGTCCCACGATGTCCAACGATGTCCAACGATGTCCAACGGTGTCCAACGGTGTCCAACGGTGTCCCACGGTGTCCAACGATGTCCAACGATGTCCAACGGTGTCCAACGGTGTCCAACGGTGTCCCACGGTGTCCAACGGTGTCCCACGTTGTCCCACGTTGTCCCACGTTGTCCCACGTTGTCCCACGATGTCCCACGTTGTCCAACGGTGTCCAACGGTGTCCAACGATGTCCAACGATGTCCAACGGTGTCCCACGATGTCCAACGATGTCCAACGATGTCCAACGATGTCCAACGGTGTCCCACGTTGTCCCACGTTGTCCCACGTTGTCCCACGTTGTCCCACGTTGTCCCACGTTGTCCCACGGTGTCCAACGATGTCCAACGGTGTCCAACGGTGTCCCACGGTGTCCAACGGTGTCCCACGTTGTCCCACGTTGTCCCACGTTGTCCCACGTTGTCCCACGTTGTCCCACGTTGTCCCACGTTGTCCAACGATGTCCAACGGTGTCCCACGTTGTCCCACGTTGTTCCATGGTTTCCCACGTTGTCCCACGTTGTCCCACGTTGTCCCACGGTGTCCAACGATGTCCAACGGTGTCCAACGGTGTCCAACGGTGTCCAACGGTGTCCCACGTTGTCCCACGTTGTCCCACGTTGTCCCACGGTGTCCAACGATGTCCAACGGTGTCCCACGTTGTCCCACGTTGTCCCACGTTGTCCCACGTTGTCCCACGATGTCCCACGTTGTCCCACGTTGTCCCACGTTGTCCCAAGTTGTCCCACGTTGTCCCACGTTGTCCCACGTTGTCCCACGTTGTCCCACGTTGTCCCACGTTGTCCCACGTTGTCCCACGTTGTCCCACGTTGTCCCACGGTGTCCAACGATGTCCAACGGTGTCCAGCGATGTCCAACGGTGTCCCACGTTGTCCCACGTTTTCCCACGTTGTCCCACGTTGTCCCACGGTGTCCAACGATGTCCAACGATGTCCAACGGTGTCCCACGTTGTCCCACGTTGTTCCATGGTTTCCCACGTTGTCCCACGTTGTCCCACGTTGTCCCACGGTGTCCAACGATGTCCAACGGTGTCCAACGGTGTCCAACGGTGTCCAACGGTGTCCCACGTTGTCCCACGTTGTCCCACGTTGTCCCACGTTGTCCCACGTTGTCCCACGATGTCCCACGTTGTCCCACGTTGTCCCACGTTGTCCCACGTTGCCCCACGTTGTCCCACGTTGTCCCACGTTGTCCCACGTTGTCCCACGTTGTCCCACGTTGTCCCACGTTGTCCCACGTTGTCCCACGTTGTCCCACGGTGTCCCACGGTGTCCAACGATGTCCAACGGTGTCCCACGTTGTCCCACGTTGTCCCACGATGTCCCACGTTGTCCCACGTTGTCCCACGTTGTCCCACGTTGTCCCACGTTGTCCCACGTTGTCCCACGTTGTCCCACGTTGTCCCACGTGGTCCCACGTTGTCCCACGTTGTCCCACGGTGTCCAACGATGTCCAACGGTGTCCCACGTTGTCCAACGGTGTCCCACGTTGTCCCACGTTGTCCCACGTTGTCCCACGTTGTCCCACGATGTCCCACGTTGTCCCACGTTGTCCCACGGTGTCCAACGGTGTCCCACGTTGTCCCACGTTGTCCCACGTTGTCCCACGGTGTCCAACGATGTCCAACGGTGTCCCACGTTGTCCCACGTTGTCCCACGTTGTCCCACGTAGTCCCACGTTGTCCCACGATGTCCCACGTTGTCCCACGTTGTCCCACGTTGTCCCACGTTGTCCCACGTTGTCCCACGTTGTCCCACGTTGTCCCACGTTGTCCCACGTTGTCCCACGTTGTCCCACGTTGTCCCACGTTGTCCCACGTTGTCCCACGTTGTCCCACGTTGTCCCACGTTGTCCCACGTTGTCCCACGTTGTCCCACGGTGTCCAACGGTGTCCAACGATGTCCCACGTTGTCCCACGTTGTCCCACGTTGTCCCACGTTGTCCCACGATGTCCCACGTAGTCCCACGTTGTCCCACGTTGTCCCACGTTGTCCCACGTTGTCCCACGTTGTCCCACGTTGTCCCACGTTGTCCCACGTTGTCCCACGTTGTCCCACGTTGTCCCACGGTGTCCAACGATGTCCAACGGTGTCCAGCGATGTCCAACGGTGTCCCACGTTGTCCCACGTTTTCCCACGTTGTCCCACGTTGTCCCACGGTGTCCAACGATGTCCCACGTTGTCCCACGTTGTCCCACGTTGTCCCACGTTGTCCCACGATGTCCCACGTAGTCCCACGTTGTCCCACGTTGTCCCACGCTGTCCCACGTTGTCCCACGTTGTCCCACGTTGTCCCACGTTGTCCCACGTTGTCCCACGTTGTCCCACGTTGTCCCACGTTGTCCCACGTTGTCCCACGTTGTCCCACGGTGTCCAACGATGTCCCACGGTGTCCAACGATGTCCAACGGTGTCCAGCGATGTCCAACGGTGTCCCACGTTGTCCCACGTTTTCCCACGTTGTCCCACGTTGTCCCACGGTGTCCAACGATGTCCAACGATGTCCAACGGTGTCCCACGTTGTCCCACGTTGTTCCATGGTTTCCCACGTTGTCCCACGTTGTCCCACGTTGTCCCACGGTGTCCAACGATGTCCAACGGTGTCCAACGGTGTCCAACGGTGTCCAACGGTGTCCCACGTTGTCCCACGTTGTCCCACGTTGTCCCACGTTGTCCCACGTTGTCCCACGATGTCCCACGTTGTCCCACGTTGTCCCACGTTGTCCCACGTTGTCCCACGTTGTCCCACGTTGTCCCACGTTGTCCCACGTTGTCCCACGTTGTCCCACGTTGTCCCACGTTGTCCCACGTTGTCCCACGTTGTCCCACGGTGTCCCACGGTGTCCAACGATGTCCAACGGTGTCCCACGTTGTCCCACGTTGTCCCACGATGTCCCACGTTGTCCCACGTTGTCCCACGTTGTCCCACGTTGTCCCACGTTGTCCCACGTTGTCCCACGTTGTCCCACGTTGTCCCACGTTGTCCCACGTGGTCCCACGTTGTCCCACGTTGTCCCACGGTGTCCAACGATGTCCAACGTTGTCCCACGTTGTCCAACGGTGTCCCACGTTGTCCCACGTTGTCCCACGTTGTCCCACGTTGTCCCACGATGTCCCACGTTGTCCCACGTTGTCCCACGGTGTCCAACGGTGTCCCACGTTGTCCCACGTTGTCCCACGTTGTCCCACGGTGTCCAACGATGTCCAACGGTGTCCCACGTTGTCCCACGTTGTCCCACGTTGTCCCACGTAGTCCCACGTTGTCCCACGATGTCCCACGTTGTCCCACGTTGTCCCACGTTGTCCCACGTTGTCCCACGTTGTCCCACGTTGTCCCACGTTGTCCCACGTTGTCCCACGTTGTCCCACGTTGTCCCACGTTGTCCCACGTTGTCCCACGTTGTCCCACGTTGTCCCACGTTGTCCCACGTTGTCCCACGTTGTCCCACGGTGTCCCACGGTGTCCAACGATGTCCCACGTTGTCCCACGTTGTCCCACGTTGTCCCACGTTGTCCCACGATGTCCCACGTAGTCCCACGTTGTCCCACGTTGTCCCACGTTGTCCCACGTTGTCCCACGTTGTCCCACGTTGTCCCACGTTGTCCCACGTTGTCCCACGTTGTCCCACGTTGTCCCACGGTGTCCAACGATGTCCAACGGTGTCCAGCGATGTCCAACGGTGTCCCACGTTGTCCCACGTTTTCCCACGTTGTCCCACGTTGTCCCACGGTGTCCAACGATGTCCAACGGTGTCCAACGGTGTCCAACGGTGTCCAACGGTGTCCCACGTTGTCCCACGTTGTCCCACGTTGTCCCACGATGTCCCACGTTGTCCCACGTTGTCCCACGTTGTCCCACGTTGTCCCACGATGTCCCACGTTGTCCCACGTTGTCCCACGTTGTCCCACGTTGTCCCACGTTGTCCCACGTTGTCCCACGTTGTCCCACGTTGTCCCACGTTGTCCCACGTTGTCCCACGGTGTCCAACGATGTCCAACGGTGTCCAACGGTGTCCCACGTTGTCCCACGTTGTCCCACGTTGTCCCACGTTGTCCCACGTTGTCCAACGATGTCCAACGGTGTCCCACGTTGTCCCACGTTGTCCCACGTTGTCCCACGTTGTCCCACGTTGTCCCACGTTGTCCCACGTTGTCCCACGTTGTCCCACGTTGTCCCACGTTGTCCCACGTTGTCCCACGTTGTCCCACGGTGTCCAACGGTGTCCAACGATGTCCCACGTTGTCCCACGTTGTCCCACGTTGTCCCACGTTGTCCCACGATGTCCCACGTTGTCCCACGTTGTCCCACGTTGTCCCACGTTGTCCCACGTTGTCCCACGTTGTCCCACGTTGTCCCACGTTGTCCCACGTTGTCCCACGTTGTCCGACGTTGTCCCACGTTGTCCCACGTTGTCCCACGTTGTCCCACGGTGTCCAACGATGTCCAACGATGTCCAACGGTGTCCCACGTTGTCCCACGTTGTTCCATGGTTTCCCACGTTGTCCCACGTTGTCCCACGTTGTCCCACGGTGTCCAACGATGTCCAACGGTGTCCAACGGTGTCCAACGGTGTCCAACGGTGTCCCACGTTGTCCCACGTTGTCCCACGTTGTCCCACGTTGTCCCACGTTGTCCCACGATGTCCCACGTTGTCCCACGTTGTCCCACGTTGTCCCACGATGTCCCACGTTGTCCCACGTTGTCCCACGTTGTCCCACGTTGTCCCACGATGTCCCACGTTGTCCCACGTTGTCCCACGTTGTCCCACGATGTCCCACGTTGTCCCACGTTGTCCCACGTTGTCCCACGTTGTCCCACGATGTCCCACGTTGTCCCACGTTGTCCCACGTTGTCCCACGTTGTCCCACGGTGTCCAACGATGTCCAACGGTGTCCAACGGTGTCCCACGGTGTCCAACGGTGTCCCACGTTGTCCCACGTTGTCCCACGTTGTCCCACGTTGTCCCACGTTGTCCCACGATGTCCCACGTTGTCCCACGTTGTCCGACGTTGTCCCACGTTGTCCCACGTTGTCCCACGTTGTCCCACGGTGTCCAACGATGTCCAACGATGTCCAACGGTGTCCCACGTTGTCCCACGTTGTTCCATGGTTTCCCACGTTGTCCCACGTTGTCCCACGTTGTCCCACGGTGTCCAACGATGTCCAACGGTGTCCAACGGTGTCCAACGGTGTCCAACGGTGTCCCACGTTGTCCCACTTTGTCCCACGCTGTCCCACGTTGTCCCACGTTGTCCCACGATGTCCCACGTTGTCCCACGTTGTCCCACGTTGTCCCACGATGTCCCACGTTGTCCCACGTTGTCCCACGTTGTCCCACGTTGTCCCACGATGTCCCACGTTGTCCCACGTTGTCCCACGTTGTCCCACGTTGTCCCACGGTGTCCAACGATGTCCAACGGTGTCCAACGGTGTCCCACGGTGTCCAACGGTGTCCCACGTTGTCCCACGTTGTCCCACGTTGTCCCACGTTGTCCCACGTTGTCCCACGATGTCCCACGTTGTCCCACGTTGTCCCACGTTGTCCCACGTTGTCCCACGTTGTCCCACGTTGTCCCACGGTGTCCAACGATGTCCAACGGTGTCCAACGGTGTCCAACGGTGTCCAACGATGTCCAACGATGTCCAACGATGTCCAACGATGTCCAACGGTGTCCCACGTTGTCCCACGTTGTCCCACGTTGTCCCACGTTGTCCCACGTTGTCCCACGGTGTCCAACGATGTCCAACGGTGTCCCACGTTGTCCAACGGTGTCCCACGTTGTCCCACGTTGTCCCACGTTGTCCCACGTTGTCCCACGTTGTCCCACGTTGTCCCACGTTGTCCCACGTTGTCCCACGTTGTCCCACGTTGTCCCACGTTGTCCCACGTTGTCCCACGGTGTCCAACGATGTCCAACGGTGTCCAACGGTGTCCCACGGTGTCCAACGGTGTCCCACGTTGTCCCACGTTGTCCCACGTTGTCCCACGTTGTCCCACGTTGTCCCACGTTGTCCCACGTTGTCCCACGTTGTCCCACGTTGTCCCACGTTGTCCCACGTTGTCCCACGTTGTCCCACGTTGTCCCACGTTGTCCCACGGTGTCCCACGTTGTCCCACGTTGTCCCACGTTGTCCCACGTTGTCCCACGATGTCCCACGTTGTCCCACGTTGTCCCACGTTGTCCCACGTTGTCCCACGTTGTCCCACGTTGTCCCACGTTGTCCCACGTTGTCCCACGTTGTCCCACGTTGTCCGACGTTGTCCCACGTTGTCCCACGTTGTCCCACGTTGTCCCACGGTGTCCAACGATGTCCAACGATGTCCAACGGTGTCCCACGTTGTCCCACGTTGTTCCATGGTTTCCCACGTTGTCCCACGTTGTCCCACGTTGTCCCACGGTGTCCAACGATGTCCAACGGTGTCCAACGGTGTCCAACGGTGTCCAACGGTGTCCCACGTTGTCCCACGTTGTCCCACGATGTCCTACGTTGTCCCACGTTGTCCCACGATGTCCCACGTTGTCCCACGTTGTCCCACGTTGTCCCACGATGTCCCACGTTGTCCCACGTTGTCCCACGTTGTCCCACGTTGTCCCACGATGTCCCACGTTGTCCCACGTTGTCCCACGTTGTCCCACGTTGTCCCACGGTGTCCAACGATGTCCAACGGTGTCCAACGGTGTCCCACGGTGTCCAACGGTGTCCCACGATGTCCCACGTTGTCCCACGTTGTCCCACGTTGTCCCACGTTGTCCCACGGTGTCCAACGATGTCCAACGGTGTCCAACGGTGTCCCACGGTGTCCAACGGTGTCCCACGTTGTCCCACGTTGTCCCACGTTGTCCCACGTTGTCCCACGTTGTCCCACGGTGTCCAACGATGTCCAACGGTGTCCAACGGTGTCCAACGGTGTCCAACGATGTCCAACGATGTCCAACGATGTCCAACGATGTCCAACGGTGTCCAACGGTGTCCCACGGTGTCCAACGGTGTCCCACGTTGTCCCACGTTGTCCCACGTTGTCCCACGTTGTCCCACGTTGTCCCACGTTGTCCCACGTTGTCCGACGTTGTCCCACGTTGTCCCACGTTGTCCCACGTTGTCCCACGGTGTCCAACGATGTCCAACGATGTCCAACGGTGTCCCACGTTGTCCCACGTTGTTCCATGGTTTCCCACGTTGTCCCACGTTGTCCCACGTTGTCGCACGGTGTCCAACGATGTCCAACGGTGTCCAACGGTATCCAACGGTGTCCAACGGTGTCCCACGTTGTCCCACGTTTTCCCACGTTGTCCCACGTTGTCCCACGTTGTCCCACGATGTCCCACGTTGTCCCACGTTGTCCCACGTTGTCCCACGATGTCCCACGTTGTCCCACGTTGTCCCACGTTGTCCCACGTTGTCCCACGATGTGCCACGTTGTCCCACGTTGTCCCACGTTGTCCCACGTTGTCCCACGTTGTCCCACGTTGTCCCACGTTGTCCCACGTTGTCCCACGATGTCCCACGTTGTTCCACGTTGTCCCACGTTGTCCCACGTTGTCCCACGGTGTCCAACGATGTCCAACGGTGTCCAACGGTGTCCCACGGTGTCCAACGGTGTCCCACGTTGTCCCACGTTGTCCCACGTTGTCCCACGTTGTCCCACGTTGTCCCACGATGTCCCACGTTGTCCCACGTTGTCCGACGTTGTCCCACGTTGTCCCACGTTGTCCCACGTTGTCCCACGGTGTCCAACGATGTCCAACGATGTCCAACGGTGTCCCACGTTGTCCCACGTTGTTCCATGGTTTCCCACGTTGTCCCACGTTGTCCCACGTTGTCCCACGGTGTCCAACGATGTCCAACGGTGTCCAACGGTGTCCAACGGTGTCCAACGGTGTCCCACGTTGTCCCACTTTGTCCCACGTTGTCCCACGTTGTCCCACGTTGTCCCACGATGTCCCACGTTGTCCCACGTTGTCCCACGTTGTCCCACGATGTCCCACGTTGTCCCACGTTGTCCCACGTTGTCCCACGTTGTCCCACGATGTCCCACGTTGTCCCACGTTGTCCCACGTTGTCCCACGTTGTCCCACGGTGTCCAACGATGTCCAACGGTGTCCAACGGTGTCCCACGGTGTCCAACGGTGTCCCACGTTGTCCCACGTTGTCCCACGTTGTCCCACGTTGTCCCACGTTGTCCCACGTTGTCCCACGTTGTCCCACGTTGTCCCACGATGTCCCACGTTGTCCCACGTTGTCCCACGTTGTCCCACGTTGTCCCACGGTGTCCAACGATGTCCAACGGTGTCCAACGGTGTCCAACGGTGTCCCACGTTGTCCCACGTTGTCCCACGATGTCCCACGTTGTCCCACGTTGTCCCACGATGTCCCACGTTGTCCCACGTTGTCCCACGTTGTCCCACGATGTCCCACGTTGTCCCACGTTGTCCCACGTTGTCCCACGTTGTCCCACGATGTCCCACGTTGTCCCACGTTGTCCCACGTTGTCCCACGTTGTCCCACGTTGTCCCACGTTGTCCCACGGTGTCCAACGATGTCCAACGGTGTCCAACGGTGTCCAACGGTGTCCAACGATGTCCAACGATGTCCAACGATGTCCAACGATGTCCAACGGTGTCCAACGGTGTCCCACGGTGTCCAACGGTGTCCCACGTTGTCCCACGTTGTCCCACGTTGTCCCACGTTGTCCCACGTTGTCCCACGCTGTCCCACGTTGTCCCACGTTGTCCCACGTTGTCCCACGTTGTCCCACGTTGTCCCACGTTGTCCCACGTTGTCCCACGTTGTCCCACGTTGTCCCACGTTGTCCCACGGTGTCCAACGATGTCCAACGGTGTCCCACGGTGTCCAACGGTGTCCCACGTTGTCCCACGTTGTCCCACGTTGTCCCACCTTGTCCCACGTTGTCCCACGATGTCCCACGTTGTCCCACGTTGTCCGACGTTGTCCCACGTTGTCCCACGTTGTCCCACGTTGTCCCACGGTGTCCAACGATGTCCAACGATGTCCAACGGTGTCCCACGTTGTCCCACGTTGTTCCATGGTTTCCCACGTTGTCCCACGTTGTCCCACGTTGTCCCACGGTGTCCAACGATGTCCAACGGTGTCCAACGGTGTCCAACGGTGTCCAACGGTGTCCCACGTTGTCCCACGTTGTCCCACGTTGTCCCACGTTGTCCCACGTTGTCCCACGATGTCCCACGTTGTCCCACGTTGTCCCACGTTGTCCCACGATGTCCCACGTTGTCCCACGTTGTCCCACGTTGTCCCACGTTGTCCCACGATGTCCCACGTTGTCCCACGTTGTCCCACGTTGTCCCACGGTGTCCAACGATGTCCAACGGTGTCCAACGGTGTCCCACGGTGTCCAACGGTGTCCCACGTTGTCCCACGTTGTCCCACGTTGTCCCACGTTGTCCCACGTTGTCCCACGATGTCCCACGTTGTCCCACGTTGTCCCACGTTGTCCCACGTTGTCCCACGTTGTCCCACGTTGTCCCACGGTGTCCAACGATGTCCAACGGTGTCCAACGGTGTCCAACGGTGTCCAACGATGTCCAACGATGTCCAACGATGTCCAACGATGTCCAACGGTGTCCAACGGTGTCCCACGGTGTCCAACGGTGTCCCACGTTGTCCCACGTTGTCCCACGTTGTCCCACGTTGTCCCACGTTGTCCCACGTTGTCCCACGTTGTCCCACGTTGTCCCACGTTGTCCCACGTTGTCCCACGTTGTCCCACGTTGTCCCACGTTGTCCCACGGTGTCCAACGATGTCCAACGGTGTCCAACGGTGTCCCACGGTGTCCAACGGTGTCCCACGTTGTCCCACGTTGTCCCACGTTGTCCCACGTTGTCCAACGATGTCCAACGGTGTCCCACGTTGTCCCACGTTGTTCCATGGTTTCCCACGTTGTCCCACGTTGTCCCACGTTGTCCCACGGTGTCCAACGATGTCCAACGATGTCCAACGGTGTCCCACGATGTCCAACGATGTCCAACGATGTCCAACGGTGTCCAACGATGTCCAACGGTGTCCAACGATGTCCAACGATGTCCAACGGTGTCCCACGATGTCCAACGATGTCCAACGATGTCCAACGGTGTCCCACGTTGTTCCATGGTTTCCCACGTTGTCCCACGTTGTCCCACGTTGTCCCACGTTGTCCCACGGTGTCCAACGATGTCCAACGATGTCCAACGGTGTCCCACGATGTCCAACGATGTCCAACGATGTCCAACGGTGTCCAACGATGTCCAACGGTGTCCAACGATGTCCCACGTTGTCCCACGTTGTCCCACGATGTCCCACGTTGTCCCACGTTGTCCCACGTTGTCCCACGTTGTCCCACGATGTCCCACGTTGTCCCACGTTGTCCCACGTTGTCCCACGATGTCCCACGTTGTCCCACGTTGTCCGACGTTGTCCCACGTTGTCCCACGTTGTCCCACGTTGTCCCACGGTGTCCAACGATGTCCAACGATGTCCAACGGTGTCCCACGTTGTCCCACGTTGTTCCATGGTTTCCCACGTTGTCCCACGTTGTCCCACGTTGTCCCACGGTGTCCAACGATGTCCAACGGTGTCCGACGGTGTCCAACGGTGTCCAACGGTGTCCCACGTTGTCCCACTTTGTCCCACGTTGTCCCACGTTGTCCCACGTTGTCCCACGATGTCCCACGTTGTCCCACGTTGTCCCACGTTGTCCCACGATGTCCCACGTTGTCCCACGTTGTCCCACGTTGTCCCACGTTGTCCCACGATGTCCCACGTTGTCCCACGTTCTCCCACGTTGTCCCACGTTGTCCCACGGTGTCCAACGATGTCCAACGGTGTCCAACGGTGTCCCACGGTGTCCAACGGTGTCCCACGTTGTCCCACGTTGTCCCACGTTGTCCCACGTTGTCCCACGTTGTCCCACGTTGTCCCACGTTGTCCCACGTTGTCCCACGATGTCCCACGTTGTCCCACGTTGTCCCACGTTGTCCCACGTTGTCCCACGGTGTCCAACGATGTCCAACGGTGTCCAACGGTGTCCAACGGTGTCCCACGTTGTCCCACGTTGTCCCACGATGTCCCACGTTGTCCCACGTTGTCCCACGATGTCCCACGTTGTCCCACGTTGTCCCACGTTGTCCCACGATGTCCCACGTTGTCCCACGTTGTCCCACGTTGTCCCACGTTGTCCCACGATGTCCCACGTTGTCCCACGTTGTCCCACGTTGTCCCACGTTGTCCCACGTTGTCCCACGTTGTCCCACGGTGTCCAACGATGTCCAACGGTGTCCAACGGTGTCCAACGGTGTCCAACGATGTCCAACGATGTCCAACGATGTCCAACGATGTCCAACGGTGTCCAACGGTGTCCCACGGTGTCCAACGGTGTCCCACGTTGTCCCACGTTGTCCCACGTTGTCCCACGCTGTCCCACGTTGTCCCACGTTGTCCCACGTTGTCCCACGTTGTCCCACGTTGTCCCACGTTGTCCCACGTTGTCCCACGTTGTCCCACGTTGTCCCACGTTGTCCCACGGTGTCCAAAGATGTCCAACGGTGTCTCACGGTGTCCAACGGTGTCCCACGTTGTCCCACGTTGTCCCACGTTGTCCCACGTTGTCCCACGTTGTCCCACGATGTCCCACGTTGTCCCACGTTGTCCGACGTTGTCCCACGTTGTCCCACGTTGTCCCACGTTGTCCCACGGTGTCCAACGATGTCCAACGATGTCCAACGGTGTCCCACGTTGTCCCACGTTGTTCCATGGTTTCCCACGTTGTCCCACGTTGTCCCACGTTGTCCCACGGTGTCCAACGATGTCCAACGGTGTCCAACGGTGTCCAACGGTGTCCAACGGTGTCCCACGTTGTCCCACGTTGTCCCACGTTGTCCCACGTTGTCCCACGTTGTCCCACGATGTCCCACGTTGTCCCACGTTGTCCCACGTTGTCCCACGATGTCCCACGTTGTCCCACGTTGTCCCACGTTGTCCCACGTTGTCCCACGATGTCCCACGTTGTCCCACGTTGTCCCACGTTGTCCCACGGTGTCCAACGATGTCCAACGGTGTCCAACGGTGTCCCACGGTGTCCAACGGTGTCCCACGTTGTCCCACGTTGTCCCACGTTGTCCCACGATGTCCCACGTTGTCCCACGTTGTCCGACGTTGTCCCACGTTGTCCCACGTTGTCCCACGTTGTCCCACGGTGTCCAACGATGTCCAACGATGTCCAACGGTGTCCCACGTTGTCCCACGTTGTTCCATGGTTTCCCACGTTGTCCCACGTTGTCCCACGTTGTCCCACGGTGTCCAACGATGTCCAACGGTGTCCAACGGTGTCCAACGGTGTCCAACGGTGTCCCACGTTGTCCCACGTTGTCCCACGTTGTCCCACGTTGTCCCACGTTGTCCCACGATGTCCCACGTTGTCCCACGTTGTCCCACGTTGTCCCACGATGTCCCACGTTGTCCCACGTTGTCCCACGTTGTCCCACGTTGTCCCACGATGTCCCACGTTGTCCCACGTTGTCCCACGTTGTCCCACGGTGTCCAACGATGTCCAACGGTGTCCAACGGTGTCCCACGGTGTCCAACGGTGTCCCACGTTGTCCCACGTTGTCCCACGTTGTCCCACGTTGTCCCACGTTGTCCCACGATGTCCCACGTTGTCCCACGTTGTCCCACGTTGTCCCACGTTGTCCCACGTTGTCCCACGTTGTCCCACGGTGTCCAACGATGTCCAACGGTGTCCAACGGTGTCCAACGGTGTCCAACGATGTCCAACGATGTCCAACGATGTCCAACGATGTCCAACGGTGTCCAACGGTGTCCCACGGTGTCCAACGGTGTCCCACGTTGTCCCACGTTGTCCCACGTTGTCCCACGTTGTCCCACGTTGTCCCACGTTGTCCCACGTTGTCCCACGTTGTCCCACGTTGTCCCACGTTGTCCCACGTTGTCCCACGTTGTCCCACGTTGTCCCACGTTGTCCCACGTTGTCCCACGTTGTCCCACGGTGTCCAACGATGTCCAACGGTGTCCAACGGTGTCCCACGGTGTCCAACGGTGTCCCACGTTGTCCCACGTTGTCCCACGTTGTCCCACGTTGTCCCACGTTGTCCCACGTTGTCCAACGATGTCCCACGGTGTCCCACGTTGTCCCACGTTGTTCCACGGTTTCCCACGTTGTCCCACGTTGTCCCACGTTGTCCCACGGTGTCCAACGATGTCCAACGATGTCCAACGGTGTCCCACGATGTCCAACGATGTCCAACGATGTCCAACGGTGTCCAACGATGTCCAACGGTGTCCAACGATGTCCAACGATGTCCAACGGTGTCCCACGATGTCCAACGATGTCCAACGATGTCCAACGGTGTCCAACGGTGTCCAACGGTGTCCCACGGTGTCCAACGATGTCCCACGTTGTCCCACGTTGTCCGACGTTGTCCCACGTTGTCCCACGTTGTCCCACGTTGTCCCACGGTGTCCAACGATGTCCAACGATGTCCAACGGTGTCCCACGTTGTCCCACGTTGTTCCATGGTTTCCCACGTTGTCCCACGTTGTCCCACGTTGTCCCACGGTGTCCAACGATGTCCAACGGTGTCCGACGGTGTCCAACGGTGTCCAACGGTGTCCCACGTTGTCCCACTTTGTCCCACGTTGTCCCACGTTGTCCCACGTTGTCCCACGATGTCCCACGTTGTCCCACGTTGTCCCACGTTGTCCCACGATGTCCCACGTTGTCCCACGTTGTCCCACGTTGTCCCACGTTGTCCCACGATGTCCCACGTTGTCCCACGTTGTCCCACGTTGTCCCACGTTGTCCCACGGTGTCCAACGATGTCCAACGGTGTCCAACGGTGTCCCACGGTGTCCAACGGTGTCCCACGTTGTCCCACGTTGTCCCACGTTGTCCCACGTTGTCCCACGTTGTCCCACGTTGTCCCACGTTGTCCCACGTTGTCCCACGATGTCCCACGTTGTCCCACGTTGTCCCACGTTGTCCCACGTTGTCCCACGGTGTCCAACGATGTCCAACGGTGTCCAACGGTGTCCAACGGTGTCCCACGTTGTCCCACGTTGTCCCACGATGTCCCACGTTGTCCCACGTTGTCCCACGATGTCCCACGTTGTCCCACGTTGTCCCACGTTGTCCCACGATGTCCCACGTTGTCCCACGTTGTCCCACGTTGTCCCACGTTGTCCCACGATGTCCCACGTTGTCCCACGTTGTCCCACGTTGTCCCACGTTGTCCCACGTTGTCCCACGTTGTCCCACGGTGTCCAACGATGTCCAACGGTGTCCAACGGTGTCCAACGGTGTCCAACGATGTCCAACGATGTCCAACGATGTCCAACGATGTCCAACGGTGTCCAACGGTGTCCCACGGTGTCCAACGGTGTCCCACGTTGTCCCACGTTGTCCCACGTTGTCCCACGCTGTCCCACGTTGTCCCACGTTGTCCCACGTTGTCCCACGTTGTCCCACGTTGTCCCACGTTGTCCCACGTTGTCCCACGTTGTCCCACGTTGTCCCACGTTGTCCCACGGTGTCCAAAGATGTCCAACGGTGTCCCACGGTGTCCAACGGTGTCCCACGTTGTCCCACGTTGTCCCACGTTGTCCCACGTTGTCCCACGTTGTCCCACGATGTCCCACGTTGTCCCACGTTGTCCGACGTTGTCCCACGTTGTCCCACGTTGTCCCACGTTGTCCCACGGTGTCCAACGATGTCCAACGATGTCCAACGGTGTCCCACGTTGTCCCACGTTGTTCCATGGTTTCCCACGTTGTCCCACGTTGTCCCACGTTGTCCCACGGTGTCCAACGATGTCCAACGGTGTCCAACGGTGTCCCACGTTGTCCCACGATGTCCCACGTTGTCCCACGTTGTCCCACGTTGTCCCACGATGTCCCACGTTGTCCCACGTTGTCCCACGTTGTCCCACGTTGTCCCACGATGTCCCACGTTGTCCCACGTTGTCCCACGTTGTCCCACGGTGTCCAACGATGTCCAACGGTGTCCAACGGTGTCCCACGGTGTCCAACGGTGTCCCACGTTGTCCCACGTTGTCCCACGTTGTCCCACGATGTCCCACGTTGTCCCACGTTGTCCGACGTTGTCCCACGTTGTCCCACGTTGTCCCACGTTGTCCCACGGTGTCCAACGATGTCCAACGATGTCCAACGGTGTCCCACGTTGTCCCACGTTGTTCCATGGTTTCCCACGTTGTCCCACGTTGTCCCACGTTGTCCCACGGTGTCCAACGATGTCCAACGGTGTCCAACGGTGTCCAACGGTGTCCAACGGTGTCCCACGTTGTCCCACGTTGTCCCACGTTGTCCCACGTTGTCCCACGTTGTCCCACGATGTCCCACGTTGTCCCACGTTGTCCCACGTTGTCCCACGATGTCCCACGTTGTCCCACGTTGTCCCACGTTGTCCCACGTTGTCCCACGATGTCCCACGTTGTCCCACGTTGTCCCACGTTGTCCCACGGTGTCCAACGATGTCCAACGGTGTCCAACGGTGTCCCACGGTGTCCAACGGTGTCCCACGTTGTCCCACGTTGTCCCACGTTGTCCCACGTTGTCCCACGTTGTCCCACGATGTCCCACGTTGTCCCACGTTGTCCCACGTTGTCCCACGTTGTCCCACGTTGTCCCACGTTGTCCCACGGTGTCCAACGATGTCCAACGGTGTCCAACGGTGTCCAACGGTGTCCAACGATGTCCAACGATGTCCAACGATGTCCAACGATGTCCAACGGTGTCCAACGGTGTCCCACGGTGTCCAACGGTGTCCCACGTTGTCCCACGTTGTCCCACGTTGTCCCACGTTGTCCCACGTTGTCCCACGTTGTCCCACGTTGTCCCACGTTGTCCCACGTTGTCCCACGTTGTCCCACGTTGTCCCACGTTGTCCCACGTTGTCCCACGTTGTCCCACGTTGTCCCACGGTGTCCAACGATGTCCAACGGTGTCCAACGGTGTCCCACGGTGTCCAACGGTGTCCCACGTTGTCCCACGTTGTCCCACGTTGTCCCACGTTGTCCCACGTTGTCCCACGTTGTCCAACGATGTCCAACGGTGTCCCACGTTGTCCCACGTTGTTCCATGGTTTCCCACGTTGTCCCACGTTGTCCCACGTTGTCCCACGGTGTCCAACGATGTCCAACGATGTCCAACGGTGTCCCACGATGTCCAACGATGTCCAACGATGTCCAACGGTGTCCAACGATGTCCAACGGTGTCCAACGATGTCCAACGATGTCCAACGGTGTCCCACGATGTCCAACGATGTCCAACGATGTCCAACGGTGTCCAACGGTGTCCAACGGTGTCCCACGGTGTCCAACGATGTCCAACGATGTCCAACGGTGTCCCACGTTGTTCCATGGTTTCCCACGTTGTCCCACGTTGTCCCACGTTGTCCCACGGTGTCCAACGATGTCCAACGATGTCCAACGGTGTCCCACGATGTCCAACGATGTCCAACGATGTCCAACGGTGTCCAACGATGTCCAACGGTGTCCAACGATGTCCCACGTTGTCCCACGTTGTCCCACGTTGTCCCACGGTGTCCAACGGTGTCCAACGATGTCCCACGTTGTCCCACGTTGTCCCACGTTGTCCCACGTTGTCCCACGATGTCCCACGTTGTCCCACGTTGTCCCACGTTGTCCCACGTTGTCCCACGTTGTCCCACGTTGTCCCACGTTGTCCCACGTTGTCCCACGTTGTCCCACGTTGTCCGACGTTGTCCCACGTTGTCCCACGTTGTCCCACGTTGTCCCACGGTGTCCAACGATGTCCAACGATGTCCAACGGTGTCCCACGTTGTCCCACGTTGTTCCATGGTTTCCCACGTTGTCCCACGTTGTCCCACGTTGTCCCACGGTGTCCAACGATGTCCAACGGTGTCCAACGGTGTCCAACGGTGTCCAACGGTGTCCCACGTTGTCCCACGTTGTCCCACGTTGTCCCACGTTGTCCCACGTTGTCCCACGATGTCCCACGTTGTCCCACGTTGTCCCACGTTGTCCCACGATGTCCCACGTTGTCCCACGTTGTCCCACGTTGTCCCACGTTGTCCCACGATGTCCCACGTTGTCCCACGTTGTCCCACGTTGTCCCACGATGTCCCACGTTGTCCCACGTTGTCCCACGTTGTCCCACGTTGTCCCACGATGTCCCACGTTGTCCCACGTTGTCCCACGTTGTCCCACGTTGTCCCACGGTGTCCAACGATGTCCAACGGTGTCCAACGGTGTCCCACGGTGTCCAACGGTGTCCCACGTTGTCCCACGTTGTCCCACGTTGTCCCACGTTGTCCCACGTTGTCCCACGATATCCCACGTTGTCCCACGTTGTCCGACGTTGTCCCACGTTGTCCCACGTTGTCCCACGTTGTCCCACGGTGTCCAACGATGTCCAACGATGTCCAACGGTGTCCCACGTTGTCCCACGTTGTTCCATGGTTTCCCACGTTGTCCCACGTTGTCCCACGTTGTCCCACGGTGTCCAACGATGTCCAACGATGTCCAACGGTGTCCGACGGTGTCCAACGGTGTCCAACGGTGTCCCACGTTGTCCCACTTTGTCCCACGTTGTCCCACGTTGTCCCACGTTGTCCCACGTTGTCCCACGTTGTCCCACGTTGTCCCACGTTGTCCCACGATGTCCCACGTTGTCCCACGTTGTCCCACGTTGTCCCACGTTGTCCCACGATGTCCCACGTTGTCCCACGTTGTCCCACGTTGTCCCACGTTGTCCCACGGTGTCCAACGATGTCCAACGGTGTCCAACGGTGTCCCACGGTGTCCAACGGTGTCCCACGTTGTCCCACGTTGTCCCACGTTGTCCCACGTTGTCCCACGTTGTCCCACGTTGTCCCACGTTGTCCCACGTTGTCCCACGATGTCCCACGTTGTCCCACGTTGTCCCACGTTGTCCCACGTTGTCCCACGGTGTCCAACGATGTCCAACGGTGTCCAACGGTGTCCAACGGTGTCCCACGTTGTCCCACGTTGTCCCACGATGTCCCACGTTGTCCCACGTTGTCCCACGATGTCCCACGTTGTCCCACGTTGTCCCACGTTGTCCCACGATGTCCCACGTTGTCCCACGTTGTCCCACGTTGTCCCACGTTGTCCCACGATGTCCCACGTTGTCCCACGTTGTCCCACGTTGTCCCACGTTGTCCCACGTTGTCCCACGTTGTCCCACGGTGTCCAACGATGTCCAACGGTGTCCAACGGTGTCCAACGGTGTCCAACGATGTCCAACGATGTCCAACGATGTCCAACGATGTCCAACGGTGTCCAACGGTGTCCCACGGTGTCCAACGGTGTCCCACGTTGTCCCACGTTGTCCCACGTTGTCCCACGCTGTCCCACGTTGTCCCACGTTGTCCCACGTTGTCCCACGTTGTCCCACGTTGTCCCACGTTGTCCCACGTTGTCCCACGTTGTCCCACGTTGTCCCACGTTGTCCCACGGTGTCCAAAGATGTCCAACGGTGTCCCACGGTGTCCAACGGTGTCCCACGTTGTCCCACGTTGTCCCACGTTGTCCCACGTTGTCCCACGTTGTCCCACGATGTCCCACGTTGTCCCACGTTGTCCGACGTTGTCCCACGTTGTCCCACGTTGTCCCACGTTGTCCCACGGTGTCCAACGATGTCCAACGATGTCCAACGGTGTCCCACGTTGTCCCACGTTGTTCCATGGTTTCCCACGTTGTCCCACGTTGTCCCACGTTGTCCCACGGTGTCCAACGGTGTCCAACGGTGTCCAACGGTGTCCAACGATGTCCAACGGTGTCCCACGATGTCCAACGATGTCCAACGATGTCCAACGATGTCCAACGATGTCCAACGATGTCCAACGATGTCCAACGGTGTCCAACGGTGTCCCACGGTGTCCAACGGTGTCCCACGTTGTCCCACGTTGTCCCACGTTGTCCCACGTTGTCCCACGTTGTCCCACGTTGTCCCACGTTGTCCCACGTTGTCCCACGTTGTCCCACGTTGTCCCACGTTGTCCCACGTTGTCCCACGTTGTCCCACGTTGTCCCACGTTGTCCCACGGTGTCCAACGATGTCCAACGGTGTCCAACGGTGTCCCACGGTGTCCAACGGTGTCCCACGTTGTCCCACGTTGTCCCACGTTGTCCCACGTTGTCCAACGATGTCCAACGGTGTCCCACGTTGTCCCACGTTGTTCCATGGTTTCCCACGTTGTCCCACGTTGTCCCACGTTGTCCCACGGTGTCCAACGATGTCCAACGATGTCCAACGGTGTCCCACGATGTCCAACGATGTCCAACGATGTCCAACGGTGTCCAACGATGTCCAACGGTGTCCAACGATGTCCAACGATGTCCAACGGTGTCCCACGATGTCCAACGATGTCCAACGATGTCCAACGGTGTCCCACGTTGTTCCATGGTTTCCCACGTTGTCCCACGTTGTCCCACGTTGTCCCACGTTGTCCCACGGTGTCCAACGATGTCCAACGATGTCCAACGGTGTCCCACGATGTCCAACGATGTCCAACGATGTCCAACGGTGTCCAACGATGTCCAACGGTGTCCAACGATGTCCCACGTTGTCCCACGTTGTCCCACGATGTCCCACGTTGTCCCACGTTGTCCCACGTTGTCCCACGTTGTCCCACGATGTCCCACGTTGTCCCACGTTGTCCCACGTTGTCCCACGATGTCCCACGTTGTCCCACGTTGTCCGACGTTGTCCCACGTTGTCCCACGTTGTCCCACGTTGTCCCACGGTGTCCAACGATGTCCAACGATGTCCAACGGTGTCCCACGTTGTCCCACGTTGTTCCATGGTTTCCCACGTTGTCCCACGTTGTCCCACGTTGTCCCACGGTGTCCAACGATGTCCAACGGTGTCCGACGGTGTCCAACGGTGTCCAACGGTGTCCCACGTTGTCCCACTTTGTCCCACGTTGTCCCACGTTGTCCCACGTTGTCCCACGATGTCCCACGTTGTCCCACGTTGTCCCACGTTGTCCCACGATGTCCCACGTTGTCCCACGTTGTCCCACGTTGTCCCACGTTGTCCCACGATGTCCCACGTTGTCCCACGTTGTCCCACGTTGTCCCACGTTGTCCCACGGTGTCCAACGATGTCCAACGGTGTCCAACGGTGTCCCACGGTGTCCAACGGTGTCCCACGTTGTCCCACGTTGTCCCACGTTGTCCCACGTTGTCCCACGTTGTCCCACGTTGTCCCACGTTGTCCCACGTTGTCCCACGATGTCCCACGTTGTCCCACGTTGTCCCACGTTGTCCCACGTTGTCCCACGGTGTCCAACGATGTCCAACGGTGTCCAACGGTGTCCAACGGTGTCCCACGTTGTCCCACGTTGTCCCACGATGTCCCACGTTGTCCCACGTTGTCCCACGATGTCCCACGTTGTCCCACGTTGTCCCACGTTGTCCCACGATGTCCCACGTTGTCCCACGTTGTCCCACGTTGTCCCACGTTGTCCCACGATGTCCCACGTTGTCCCACGTTGTCCCACGTTGTCCCACGTTGTCCCACGTTGTCCCACGTTGTCCCACGGTGTCCAACGATGTCCAACGGTGTCCAACGGTGTCCAACGGTGTCCAACGATGTCCAACGATGTCCAACGATGTCCAACGATGTCCAACGGTGTCCAACGGTGTCCCACGGTGTCCAACGGTGTCCCACGTTGTCCCACGTTGTCCCACGTTGTCCCACGCTGTCCCACGTTGTCCCACGTTGTCCCACGTTGTCCCACGTTGTCCCACGTTGTCCCACGTTGTCCCACGTTGTCCCACGTGGTCCCACGTTGTCCCACGTTGTCCCACGGTGTCCAAAGATGTCCAACGGTGTCCCACGGTGTCCAACGGTGTCCCACGTTGTCCCACGTTGTCCCACGTTGTCCCACGTTGTCCCACGTTGTCCCACGATGTCCCACGTTGTCCCACGTTGTCCGACGTTGTCCCACGTTGTCCCACGTTGTCCCACGTTGTCCCACGGTGTCCAACGATGTCCAACGATGTCCAACGGTGTCCCACGTTGTCCCACGTTGTTCCATGGTTTCCCACGTTGTCCCACGTTGTCCCACGTTGTCCCACGGTGTCCAACGATGTCCAACGGTGTCCAACGGTGTCCAACGGTGTCCAACGGTGTCCCACGTTGTCCCACGTTGTCCCACGTTGTCCCACGTTGTCCCACGTTGTCCCACGATGTCCCACGTTGTCCCACGTTGTCCCACGTTGTCCCACGATGTCCCACGTTGTCCCACGTTGTCCCACGTTGTCCCACGTTGTCCCACGATGTCCCACGTTGTCCCACGTTGTCCCACGTTGTCCCACGGTGTCCAACGATGTCCAACGGTGTCCAACGGTGTCCCACGGTGTCCAACGGTGTCCCACGTTGTCCCACGTTGTCCCACGTTGTCCCACGATGTCCCACGTTGTCCCACGTTGTCCGACGTTGTCCCACGTTGTCCCACGTTGTCCCACGTTGTCCCACGGTGTCCAACGATGTCCAACGATGTCCAACGGTGTCCCACGTTGTCCCACGTTGTTCCATGGTTTCCCACGTTGTCCCACGTTGTCCCACGTTGTCCCACGGTGTCCAACGATGTCCAACGGTGTCCAACGGTGTCCAACGGTGTCCAACGGTGTCCCACGTTGTCCCACGTTGTCCCACGTTGTCCCACGTTGTCCCACGTTGTCCCACGATGTCCCACGTTGTCCCACGTTGTCCCACGTTGTCCCACGATGTCCCACGTTGTCCCACGTTGTCCCACGTTGTCCCACGTTGTCCCACGATGTCCCACGTTGTCCCACGTTGTCCCACGTTGTCCCACGGTGTCCAACGATGTCCAACGGTGTCCAACGGTGTCCCACGGTGTCCAACGGTGTCCCACGTTGTCCCACGTTGTCCCACGTTGTCCCACGTTGTCCCACGTTGTCCCACGATGTCCCACGTTGTCCCACGTTGTCCCACGTTGTCCCACGTTGTCCCACGTTGTCCCACGTTGTCCCACGGTGTCCAACGATGTCCAACGGTGTCCAACGGTGTCCAACGGTGTCCAACGATGTCCAACGATGTCCAACGATGTCCAACGATGTCCAACGGTGTCCAACGGTGTCCCACGGTGTCCAACGGTGTCCCACGTTGTCCCACGTTGTCCCACGTTGTCCCACGTTGTCCCACGTTGTCCCACGTTGTCCCACGTTGTCCCACGTTGTCCCACGTTGTCCCACGTTGTCCCACGTTGTCCCACGTTGTCCCACGTTGTCCCACGTTGTCCCACGTTGTCCCACGTTGTCCCACGGTGTCCAACGATGTCCAACGGTGTCCAACGGTGTCCCACGGTGTCCAACGGTGTCCCACGTTGTCCCACGTTGTCCCACGTTGTCCCACGTTGTCCCACGTTGTCCCACGTTGTCCAACGATGTCCAACGGTGTCCCACGTTGTCCCACGTTGTTCCATGGTTTCCCACGTTGTCCCACGTTGTCCCACGTTGTCCCACGGTGTCCAACGATGTCCAACGATGTCCAACGGTGTCCCACGATGTCCAACGATGTCCAACGATGTCCAACGGTGTCCAACGATGTCCAACGGTGTCCAACGATGTCCAACGATGTCCAACGGTGTCCCACGATGTCCAACGATGTCCAACGATGTCCAACGGTGTCCAACGGTGTCCAACGGTGTCCCACGGTGTCCAACGATGTCCCACGTTGTCCCACGTTGTCCGACGTTGTCCCACGTTGTCCCACGTTGTCCCACGTTGTCCCACGGTGTCCAACGATGTCCAACGATGTCCAACGGTGTCCCACGTTGTCCCACGTTGTTCCACGGTTTCCCACGTTGTCCCACGTTGTCCCACGTTGTCCCACGGTGTCCAACGATGTCCAACGGTGTCCGACGGTGTCCAACGGTGTCCAACGGTGTCCCACGTTGTCCCACTTTGTCCCACGTTGTCCCACGTTGTCCCACGTTGTCCCACGATGTCCCACGTTGTCCCACGTTGTCCCACGTTGTCCCACGATGTCCCACGTTGTCCCACGTTGTCCCACGTTGTCCCACGTTGTCCCACGATGTCCCACGTTGTCCCACGTTGTCCCACGTTGTCCCACGTTGTCCCACGGTGTCCAACGATGTCCAACGGTGTCCAACGGTGTCCCACGGTGTCCAACGGTGTCCCACGTTGTCCCACGTTGTCCCACGTTGTCCCACGTTGTCCCACGTTGTCCCACGTTGTCCCACGTTGTCCCACGTTGTCCCACGATGTCCCACGTTGTCCCACGTTGTCCCACGTTGTCCCACGTTGTCCCACGGTGTCCAACGATGTCCAACGGTGTCCAACGGTGTCCAACGGTGTCCCACGTTGTCCCACGTTGTCCCACGATGTCCCACGTTGTCCCACGTTGTCCCACGATGTCCCACGTTGTCCCACGTTGTCCCACGTTGTCCCACGATGTCCCACGTTGTCCCACGTTGTCCCACGTTGTCCCACGTTGTCCCACGATGTCCCACGTTGTCCCACGTTGTCCCACGTTGTCCCACGTTGTCCCACGTTGTCCCACGTTGTCCCACGGTGTCCAACGATGTCCAACGGTGTCCAACGGTGTCCAACGGTGTCCAACGATGTCCAACGATGTCCAACGATGTCCAACGATGTCCAACGGTGTCCAACGGTGTCCCACGGTGTCCAACGGTGTCCCACGTTGTCCCACGTTGTCCCACGTTGTCCCACGCTGTCCCACGTTGTCCCACGTTGTCCCACGTTGTCCCACGTTGTCCCACGTTGTCCCACGTTGTCCCACGTTGTCCCACGTTGTCCCACGTTGTCCCACGTTGTCCCACGGTGTCCAAAGATGTCCAACGGTGTCCCACGGTGTCCAACGGTGTCCCACGTTGTCCCACGTTGTCCCACGTTGTCCCACGTTGTCCCACGTTGTCCCACGATGTCCCACGTTGTCCCACGTTGTCCGACGTTGTCCCACGTTGTCCCACGTTGTCCCACGTTGTCCCACGGTGTCCAACGATGTCCAACGATGTCCAACGGTGTCCCACGTTGTCCCACGTTGTTCCATGGTTTCCCACGTTGTCCCACGTTGTCCCACGTTGTCCCACGGTGTCCAACGATGTCCAACGGTGTCCAACGGTGTCCAACGGTGTCCAACGGTGTCCCACGTTGTCCCACGTTGTCCCACGTTGTCCCACGTTGTCCCACGTTGTCCCACGATGTCCCACGTTGTCCCACGTTGTCCCACGTTGTCCCACGATGTCCCACGTTGTCCCACGTTGTCCCACGTTGTCCCACGTTGTCCCACGATGTCCCACGTTGTCCCACGTTGTCCCACGTTGTCCCACGGTGTCCAACGATGTCCAACGGTGTCCAACGGTGTCCCACGGTGTCCAACGGTGTCCCACGTTGTCCCACGTTGTCCCACGTTGTCCCACGATGTCCCACGTTGTCCCACGTTGTCCGACGTTGTCCCACGTTGTCCCACGTTGTCCCACGTTGTCCCACGGTGTCCAACGATGTCCAACGATGTCCAACGGTGTCCCACGTTGTCCCACGTTGTTCCATGGTTTCCCACGTTGTCCCACGTTGTCCCACGTTGTCCCACGGTGTCCAACGATGTCCAACGGTGTCCAACGGTGTCCAACGGTGTCCAACGGTGTCCCACGTTGTCCCACGTTGTCCCACGTTGTCCCACGTTGTCCCACGTTGTCCCACGATGTCCCACGTTGTCCCACGTTGTCCCACGTTGTCCCACGATGTCCCACGTTGTCCCACGTTGTCCCACGTTGTCCCACGTTGTCCCACGTTGTCCCACGTTGTCCCACGTTGTCCCACGTTGTCCCACGGTGTCCAACGATGTCCAACGGTGTCCAACGGTGTCCCACGGTGTCCAACGGTGTCCCACGTTGTCCCACGTTGTCCCACGTTGTCCCACGTTGTCCCACGTTGTCCCACGATGTCCCACGTTGTCCCACGTTGTCCCACGTTGTCCCACGTTGTCCCACGTTGTCCCACGTTGTCCCACGGTGTCCAACGATGTCCAACGGTGTCCAACGGTGTCCCACGGTGTCCAACGATGTCCAACGATGTCCAACGATGTCCAACGATGTCCAACGGTGTCCAACGGTGTCCCACGGTGTCCAACGGTGTCCCACGTTGTCCCACGTTGTTCCATGGTTTCCCACGTTGTCCCACGTTGTCCCACGTTGTCCCACGGTGTCCAACGATGTCCAACGATGTCCAACGGTGTCCCACGATGTCCAACGATGTCCAACGATGTCCAACGGTGTCCAACGATGTCCAACGGTGTCCAACGATGTCCAACGATGTCCAACGGTGTCCCACGATGTCCAACGATGTCCAACGATGTCCAACGGTGTCCAACGGTGTCCAACGGTGTCCCACGGTGTCCAACGATGTCCAACGATGTCCAACGGTGTCCCACGTTGTTCCATGGTTTCCCACGTTGTCCCACGTTGTCCCACGTTGTCCCACGGTGTCCAACGATGTCCAACGATGTCCAACGGTGTCCCACGATGTCCAACGATGTCCAACGATGTCCAACGGTGTCCAACGATGTCCAACGGTGTCCAACGATGTCCCACGTTGTCCCACGTTGTCCCACGTTGTCCCACGGTGTCCAACGGTGTCCAACGATGTCCCACGTTGTCCCACGTTGTCCCACGTTGTCCCACGTTGTCCCACGCTGTCCCACGTTGTCCCACGTTGTCCCACGCTGTCCCACGTTGTCCCACGTTGTCCCACGTTGTCCCACGTTGTCCCACGTTGTCCCACGTTGTCCCACGTTGTCCGACGTTGTCCCACGTTGTCCCACGTTGTCCCACGTTGTCCCACGGTGTCCAACGATGTCCAACGATGTCCAACGGTGTCCCACGTTGTCCCACGTTGTTCCATGGTTTCCCACGTTGTCCCACGTTGTCCCACGTTGTCCCACGGTGTCCAACGATGTCCAACGGTGTCCAACGGTGTCCAACGGTGTCCAACGGTGTCCCACGTTGTCCCACGTTGTCCCACGTTGTCCCACGTTGTCCCACGTTGTCCCACGATGTCCCACGTTGTCCCACGTTGTCCCACGTTGTCCCACGATGTCCCACGTTGTCCCACGTTGTCCCACGTTGTCCCACGTTGTCCCACGATGTCCCACGTTGTCCCACGTTGTCCCACGTTGTCCCACGATGTCCCACGTTGTCCCACGTTGTCCCACGTTGTCCCACGTTGTCCCACGATGTCCCACGTTGTCCCACGTTGTCCCACGTTGTCCCACGTTGTCCCACGGTGTCCAACGATGTCCAACGGTGTCCAACGGTGTCCCACGGTGTCCAACGGTGTCCCACGTTGTCCCACGTTGTCCCACGTTGTCCCACGTTGTCCCACGTTGTCCCACGATATCCCACGTTGTCCCACGTTGTCCGACGTTGTCCCACGTTGTCCCACGTTGTCCCACGTTGTCCCACGGTGTCCAACGATGTCCAACGATGTCCAACGGTGTCCCACGTTGTCCCACGTTGTTCCATGGTTTCCCACGTTGTCCCACGTTGTCCCACGTTGTCCCACGGTGTCCAACGATGTCCAACGGTGTCCGACGGTGTCCAACGGTGTCCAACGGTGTCCCACGTTGTCCCACTTTGTCCCACGTTGTCCCACGTTGTCCCACGTTGTCCCACGATGTCCCACGTTGTCCCACGTTGTCCCACGTTGTCCCACGATGTCCCACGTTGTCCCACGTTGTCCCACGTTGTCCCACGTTGTCCCACGATGTCCCACGTTGTCCCACGTTGTCCCACGTTGTCCCACGTTGTCCCACGGTGTCCAACGATGTCCAACGGTGTCCAACGGTGTCCCACGGTGTCCAACGGTGTCCCACGTTGTCCCACGTTGTCCCACGTTGTCCCACGTTGTCCCACGTTGTCCCACGTTGTCCCACGTTGTCCCACGTTGTCCCACGATGTCCCACGTTGTCCCACGTTGTCCCACGTTGTCCCACGTTGTCCCACGGTGTCCAACGATGTCCAACGGTGTCCAACGGTGTCCAACGGTGTCCCACGTTGTCCCACGTTGTCCCACGATGTCCCACGTTGTCCCACGTTGTCCCACGATGTCCCACGATGTCCCACGTTGTCCCACGTTGTCCCACGATGTCCCACGTTGTCCCACGTTGTCCCACGTTGTCCCACGTTGTCCCACGATGTCCCACGTTGTCCCACGTTGTCCCACGTTGTCCCACGTTGTCCCACGTTGTCCCACGTTGTCCCACGGTGTCCAACGATGTCCAACGGTGTCCAACGGTGTCCAACGGTGTCCAACGATGTCCAACGATGTCCAACGATGTCCAACGATGTCCAACGGTGTCCAACGGTGTCCCACGGTGTCCAACGGTGTCCCACGTTGTCCCACGTTGTCCCACGTTGTCCCACGCTGTCCCACGTTGTCCCACGTTGTCCCACGTTGTCCCACGTTGTCCCACGTTGTCCCACGTTGTCCCACGTTGTCCCACGTTGTCCCACGTTGTCCCACGTTGTCCCACGGTGTCCAACGATGTCCAACGGTGTCCCACGGTGTCCAACGGTGTCCCACGTTGTCCCACGTTGTCCCACGTTGTCCCACGTTGTCCCACGTTGTCCCACGATGTCCCACGTTGTCCCACGTTGTCCGACGTTGTCCCACGTTGTCCCACGTTGTCCCACGTTGTCCCACGGTGTCCAACGATGTCCAACGATGTCCAACGGTGTCCCACGTTGTCCCACGTTGTTCCATGGTTTCCCACGTTGTCCCACGTTGTCCCACGTTGTCCCACGGTGTCCAACGATGTCCAACGGTGTCCAACGGTGTCCAACGGTGTCCAACGGTGTCCCACGTTGTCCCACGTTGTCCCACGTTGTCCCACGTTGTCCCACGTTGTCCCACGATGTCCCACGTTGTCCCACGTTGTCCCACGTTGTCCCACGATGTCCCACGTTGTCCCACGTTGTCCCACGTTGTCCCACGTTGTCCCACGATGTCCCACGTTGTCCCACGTTGTCCCACGTTGTCCCACGGTGTCCAACGATGTCCAACGGTGTCCAACGGTGTCCCACGGTGTCCAACGGTGTCCCACGTTGTCCCACGTTGTCCCACGTTGTCCCACGTTGTCCCACGTTGTCCCACGATGTCCCACGTTGTCCCACGTTGTCCCACGTTGTCCCACGTTGTCCCACGTTGTCCCACGTTGTCCCACGGTGTCCAACGATGTCCAACGGTGTCCAACGGTGTCCAACGGTGTCCAACGATGTCCAACGATGTCCAACGATGTCCAACGATGTCCAACGGTGTCCAACGGTGTCCCACGGTGTCCAACGGTGTCCCACGTTGTCCCACGTTGTCCCACGTTGTCCCACGTTGTCCCACGTTGTCCCACGTTGTCCCACGTTGTCCCACGTTGTCCCACGTTGTCCCACGTTGTCCCACGTTGTCCCACGTTGTCCCACGTTGTCCCACGTTGTCCCACGGTGTCCAACGATGTCCAACGGTGTCCAACGGTGTCCCACGGTGTCCAACGGTGTCCCACGTTGTCCCACGTTGTCCCACGTTGTCCCACGTTGTCCCACGTTGTCCCACGTTGTCCAACGATGTCCAACGGTGTCCCACGTTGTCCCACGTTGTTCCATGGTTTCCCACGTTGTCCCACGTTGTCCCACGTTGTCCCACGGTGTCCAACGATGTCCAACGATGTCCAACGGTGTCCCACGATGTCCAACGATGTCCAACGATGTCCAACGGTGTCCAACGATGTCCAACGGTGTCCAACGATGTCCAACGATGTCCAACGGTGTCCCACGATGTCCAACGATGTCCAACGATGTCCAACGGTGTCCAACGGTGTCCAACGGTGTCCCACGGTGTCCAACGATGTCCAACGATGTCCAACGGTGTCCAACGGTGTCCAACGGTGTCCCACGGTGTCCAACGGTGTCCCACGTTGTCCCACGTTGTCCCACGTTGTCCCACGTTGTCCCACGATGTCCCACGTTGTCCAACGGTGTCCAACGGTGTCCAACGATGTCCAACGATGTCCAACGGTGTCCCACGATGTCCAACGATGTCCAACGATGTCCAACGATGTCCAACGGTGTCCCACGTTGTCCCACGTTGTCCCACGTTGTCCCACGTTGTCCCACGTTGTCCCACGTTGTCCCACGGTGTCCAACGATGTCCAACGGTGTCCAACGGTGTCCCACGGTGTCCAACGGTGTCCCACGTTGTCCCACGTTGTCCCACGTTGTCCCACGTTGTCCCACGTTGTCCCACGTTGTCCCACGTTGTCCAACGATGTCCAACGGTGTCCCACGTTGTCCCATGTTGTTCCATGGTTTCCCACGTTGTCCCACGTTGTCCCACGTTGTCCCACGGTGTCCAACGATGTCCAACGGTGTCCAACGGTGTCCAACGGTGTCCAACGGTGTCCCACGTTGTCCCACGTTGTCCCACGTTGTCCCACGGTGTCCAACGATGTCCAACGGTGTCCCACGTTGTCCCACGTTGTCCCACGTTGTCCCACGTTGTCCCACGATGTCCCACGTTGTCCCACGTTGTCCCACGTTGTCCCACGTTGTCCCACGTTGTCCCACGTTGTCCCACGTTGTCCCACGTTGTCCCACGTTGTCCCACGTTGTCCCACGTTGTCCCACGTTGTCCCACGGTGTCCAACGATGTCCAACGGTGTCCAGCGATGTCCAACGGTGTCCCACGTTGTCCCACGTTTTCCCACGTTGTCCCACGTTGTCCCACGGTGTCCAACGATGTCCAACGATGTCCAACGGTGTCCCACGTTGTCCCACGTTGTTCCATGGTTTCCCACGTTGTCCCACGTTGTCCCACGTTGTCCCACGGTGTCCAACGATGTCCCACGTTGTCCCACGTTGTCCCACGATGTCCCACGTAGTCCCACGTTGTCCCACGTTGTCCCACGTTGTCCCACGTTGTCCCACGTTGTCCCACGTTGTCCCACGTTGTCCCACGTTGTCCCACGTTGTCCCACGTTGTCCCACGTTGTCCCACGGTGTCCAACGATGTCCAACGGTGTCCAGCGATGTCCAACGGTGTCCCACGTTGTCCCACGTTTTCCCACGTTGTCCCACGTTGTCCCACGGTGTCCAACGATGTCCAACGATGTCCAACGGTGTCCCACGTTGTCCCACGTTGTTCCATGGTTTCCCACGTTGTCCCACGTTGTCCCACGTTGTCCCACGGTGTCCAACGATGTCCAACGGTGTCCAACGGTGTCCAACGGTGTCCAACGGTGTCCCACGTTGTCCCACGTTGTCCCACGTTGTCCCACGATGTCCCACGTTGTCCCACGTTGTCCCACGTTGTCCCACGTTGTCCCACGATGTCCCACGTTGTCCCACGTTGTCCCACGTTGTCCCACGTTGTCCCACGTTGTCCCACGTTGTCCCACGTTGTCCCACGTTGTCCCACGTTGTCCCACGTTGTCCCACGGTGTCCAACGATGTCCAACGGTGTCCAACGGTGTCCCACGTTGTCCCACGTTGTCCCACGTTGTCCCACGTTGTCCCACGTTGTCCAACGATGTCCAACGGTGTCCCACGTTGTCCCACGTTGTCCCACGTTGTCCCACGTTGTCCCACGTTGTCCCACGTTGTCCCACGTTGTCCCACGTTGTCCCACGTTGTCCCACGTTGTCCCGCGTTGTCCAACGTTGTCCCACGGTGTCCAACGGTGTCCAACGATGTCCCACGTTGTCCCACGTTGTCCCACGTTGTCCCACGTTGTCCCACGATGTCCCACGTTGTCCCACGTTGTCCCACGTTGTCCCACGTTGTCCCACGTTGTCCCACGTTGTCCCACGTTGTCCCACGTTGTCCCACGTTGTCCCACGTTGTCCGACGTTGTCCCACGTTGTCCCACGTTGTCCCACGTTGTCCCACGGTGTCCAACGATGTCCAACGATGTCCAACGGTGTCCCACGTTGTCCCACGTTGTTCCATGGTTTCCCACGTTGTCCCACGTTGTCCCACGTTGTCCCACGGTGTCCAACGATGTCCAACGGTGTCCAACGGTGTCCAACGGTGTCCAACGGTGTCCCACGTTGTCCCACGTTGTCCCACGTTGTCCCACGTTGTCCCACGTTGTCCCACGATGTCCCACGTTGTCCCACGTTGTCCCACGTTGTCCCACGATGTCCCACGTTGTCCCACGTTGTCCCACGTTGTCCCACGTTGTCCCACGATGTCCCACGTTGTCCCACGTTGTCCCACGTTGTCCCACGATGTCCCACGTTGTCCCACGATGTCCCACGTTGTCCCACGTTGTCCCACGTTCTCCCACGTTGTCCCACGGTGTCCAACGATGTCCAACGGTGTCCAACGGTGTCCCACGGTGTCCAACGGTGTCCCACGTTGTCCCACGTTGTCCCACGTTGTCCCACGTTGTCCCACGTTGTCCCACGATGTCCCACGTTGTCCCACGTTGTCCGACGTTGTCCCACGTTGTCCCACGTTGTCCCACGTTGTCCCACGGTGTCCAACGATGTCCAACGATGTCCAACGGTGTCCCACGTTGTCCCACGTTGTTCCATGGTTTCCCACGTTGTCCCACGTTGTCCCACGTTGTCCCACGGTGTCCAACGATGTCCAACGGTGTCCAACGGTGTCCAACGGTGTCCAACGGTGTCCCACGTTGTCCCACTTTGTCCCACGTTGTCCCACGTTGTCCCACGTTGTCCCACGATGTCCCACGTTGTCCCACGTTGTCCCACGTTGTCCCACGATGTCCCACGTTGTCCCACGTTGTCCCACGTTGTCCCACGTTGTCCCACGATGTCCCACGTTGTCCCACGTTGTCCCACGCTGTCCCACGTTGTCCCACGGTGTCCAACGATGTCCAACGGTGTCCAACGGTGTCCCACGGTGTCCAACGGTGTCCCACGTTGTCCCACGTTGTCCCACGTTGTCCCTCGTTGTCCCACGTTGTCCCACGATGTCCCACGTTGTCCCACGTTGTCCCACGTTGTCCCACGTTGTCCCACGTTGTCCCACGTTGTCCCACGGTGTCCAACGATGTCCAACGGTGTCCAACGGTGTCCAACGGTGTCCAACGATGTCCAACGATGTCCAACGATGTCCAACGATGTCCAACGGTGTCCCACGTTGTCCCACGTTGTCCCACGTTGTCCCACGTTGTCCCACGTTGTCCCACGGTGTCCAACGATGTCCAACGGTGTCCCACGTTGTCCAACGGTGTCCCACGTTGTCCCACGTTGTCCCACGTTGTCCCACGTTGTCCCACGTTGTCCCACGTTGTCCCACGTTGTCCCACGTTGTCCCACGTTGTCCCACGTTGTCCCACGGTGTCCAACGATGTCCAACGGTGTCCAACGGTGTCCCACGGTGTCCAACGGTGTCCCACGTTGTCCCACGTTGTCCCACGTTGTCCCACGTGGTCCCACGTTGTCCCACGTTGTCCAACGATGTCCAACGGTGTCCCACGTTGTCCCACGTTGTTCCATGGTTTCCCACGTTGTCCCACGTTGTCCCACGTTGTCCCACGTTGTCCCACGTTGTCCCACGGTGTCCCACGGTGTCCAACGATGTCCAACGGTGTCCCACGTTGTCCCACGTTGTCCCACGTTGTTCCACGTTGTCCCACGTTGTCCCACGATGTCCCACGTTGTCCCACGTTGTCCCACGTTGTCCCACGTTGTCCCAAGTTGTCCCACGTTGTCCCACGTTGTCCCACGTTGTCCCACGTGGTCCCACGTTGTCCCACGTTGTCCCACGGTGTCCAACGATGTCCAACGGTGTCCCACGTTGTCCAACGGTGTCCCACGTTGTCCCACGTTGTCCCACGTTGTCCCACGTTGTCCCACGTTGTCCCACGTTGTCCCACGTTGTCCAACGATGTCCAACGGTGTTCCACGTTGTCCCACGTTGTTCCATGGTTTCCCACGTTGTCCCACGTTGTCCCACGTTGTCCCACGGTGTCCAACGATGTCCAACGGTGTCCCACGTTGTCCCACGTTGTCCCACGTTGTCCCACGTTGTCCCACGTTGTCCCACGTTGTCCCACGTTGTCCCACGTTGTCCCACGTTGTCCCACGTTGTCCCACGGTGTCCAACGGTGTCCAACGATGTCCCACGTTGTCCCACGTTGTCCCACGTTGTCCCACGATGTCCCACGTTGTCCCACGTTGTCCCACGTTGTCCCACGTTGTCCCACGTTGTCCCACGTTGTCCCACGTTGTCCCACGTTGTCCCACGTTGTCCCACGTTGTCCCACGTTGTCCCACGTTGTCCCACGTTGTCCCACGTTGTCCCACGTTGTCCCACGTTGTCCCACGTTGTCCGACGTTGTCCCACGTTGTCCCACGTTGTCCCACGTTGCCCACGGTGTCCAACGATGTCCAACGATGTCCAACGGTGTCCCACGTTGTCCCACGTTGTTCCATGGTTTCCCACGTTGTCCCACGTTGTCCCACGTTGTCCCACGGTGTCCAACGATGTCCAACGGTGTCCAACGGTGTCCAACGGTGTCCAACGGTGTCCCACGTTGTCCCACGTTGTCCCACGTTGTCCCACGTTGTCCCACGTTGTCCCACGATGTCCCACGTTGTCCCACGTTGTCCCACGTTGTCCCACGATGTCCCACGTTGTCCCACGTTGTCCCACGTTGTCCCACGTTGTCCCACGATGTCCCACGTTGTCCCACGTTGTCCCACGTTGTCCCACGATGTCCCACGTTGTCCCACGTTGTCCCACGTTGTCCCACGTTGTCCCACGATGTCCCACGTTGTCCCACGTTGTCCCACGTTGTCCCACGTTGTCCCACGGTGTCCAACGATGTCCAACGGTGTCCAACGGTGTCCCACGGTGTCCAACGGTGTCCCACGTTGTCCCACGTTGTCCCACGTTGTCCCACGTTGTCCCACGTTGTCCCACGATGTCCCACGTTGTCCCACGTTGTCCGACGTTGTCCCACGTTGTCCCACGTTGTCCCACGTTGTCCCACGGTGTCCAACGATGTCCAACGATGTCCAACGGTGTCCCACGTTGTCCCACGTTGTTCCATGGTTTCCCACGTTGTCCCACGTTGTCCCACGTTGTCCCACGATGTCCCACGTTGTCCCACGTTGTCCCACGTTGTCCCACGTTGTCCCACGTTGTCCCACGTTGTCCCACGTTGTCCCACGTTGTCCCACGATGTCCCACGTTGTCCCACGTTGTCCCACGTTGTCCCACGTTGTCCCACGGTGTCCAACGATGTCCAACGGTGTCCAACGGTGTCCCACGGTGTCCAACGGTGTCCCACGTTGTCCCACGTTGTCCCACGTTGTCCCTCGTTGTCCCACGTTGTCCCACGATGTCCCACGTTGTCCCACGTTGTCCCACGTTGTCCCACGTTGTCCCACGTTGTCCCACGTTGTCCCACGGTGTCCAACGATGTCCAACGGTGTCCAACGGTGTCCAACGGTGTCCAACGATGTCCAACGATGTCCAACGATGTCCAACGATGTCCAACGGTGTCCCACGTTGTCCCACGTTGTCCCACGTTGTCCCACGTTGTCCCACGTTGTCCCACGGTGTCCAACGATGTCCAACGGTGTCCCACGTTGTCCAACGGTGTCCCACGTTGTCCCACGTTGTCCCACGTTGTCCCACGTTGTCCCACGTTGTCCCACGTTGTCCCACGTTGTCCCACGTTGTCCCACGTTGTCCCACGTTGTCCCACGGTGTCCAACGATGTCCAACGGTGTCCAACGGTGTCCCACGGTGTCCAACGGTGTCCCACGTTGTCCCACGTTGTCCCACGTTGTCCCACGTGGTCCCACGTTGTCCCACGTTGTCCAACGATGTCCAACGGTGTCCCACGTTGTCCCACGTTGTTCCATGGTTTCCCACGTTGTCCCACGTTGTCCCACGTTGTCCCACGTTGTCCCACGTTGTCCCACGGTGTCCCACGGTGTCCAACGATGTCCAACGGTGTCCCACGTTGTCCCACGTTGTCCCACGTTGTTCCACGTTGTCCCACGTTGTCCCACGATGTCCCACGTTGTCCCACGTTGTCCCACGTTGTCCCACGTTGTCCCAAGTTGTCCCACGTTGTCCCACGTTGTCCCACGTTGTCCCACGTGGTCCCACGTTGTCCCACGTTGTCCCACGGTGTCCAACGATGTCCAACGGTGTCCCACGTTGTCCAACGGTGTCCCACGTTGTCCCACGTTGTCCCACGTTGTCCCACGTTGTCCCACGTTGTCCCACGTTGTCCCACGTTGTCCAACGATGTCCAACGGTGTCCCACGTTGTCCCACGTTGTTCCATGGTTTCCCACGTTGTCCCACGTTGTCCCACGTTGTCCCACGGTGTCCAACGATGTCCAACGGTGTCCCACGTTGTCCCACGTTGTCCCACGTTGTCCCACGTTGTCCCACGTTGTCCCACGTTGTCCCACGTTGTCCCACGTTGTCCCACGTTGTCCCACGTTGTCCCACGGTGTCCAACGGTGTCCAACGATGTCCCACGTTGTCCCACGTTGTCCCACGTTGTCCCACGATGTCCCACGTTGTCCCACGTTGTCCCACGTTGTCCCACGTTGTCCCACGTTGTCCCACGTTGTCCCACGTTGTCCCACGTTGTCCCACGTTGTCCCACGTTGTCCCACGTTGTCCCACGTTGTCCCACGGTGTCCAACGATGTCCAACGGTGTCCAACGGTGTCCAACGGTGTCCCACGTTGTCCCACGTTGTCCCACGTTGTCCCACGTTGTCCCACGGTGTCCAACGATGTCCAACGGTGTCCCACGTTGTCCCACGTTGTCCCACGATGTCCCACGTTGTCCCACGTTGTCCCACGTTGTCCCACGTTGTCCCACGTTGTCCCACGGTGTCCAACGATGTCCAACGGTGTCCAACGGTGTCCAACGGTGTCCAACGGTGTCCCAAGTTGTCCCACGTTGTCCCACGTTGTCCCACGGTGTCCAACGATGTCCAACGGTGTCCCACGTTGTCCCACGGTGTCCAACGATGTCCAACGGTGTCCCACGTTGTCCAACGGTGTCCCACGTTGTCCCACGTTGTCCCACGTTGTCCCACGTTGTCCCACGTTGTCCCACGTTGTCCCACGATGTCCCACGTTGTCCCACGTTGTCCCACGTTGTCCCACGTTGTCCCACGTTGTCCCACGGTGTCCAACGATGTCCAACGGTGTCCCACGTTGTCCCACGTTGTCCCACGTTGTCCCACGTTGTCCCACGTTGTCCCACGTTGTCCCACGTTGTCCAACGATGTCCAACGGTGTCCCACGTTGTCCCACGTTGTTCCATGGTTTCCCACGTTGTCCCACGTTGTCCCACGTTGTCCCACGTTGTCCCACGGTGTCCCACGGTGTCCAACGATGTCCAACGGTGTCCCACGTTGTCCCACGGTGTCCAACGATGTCCAACGGTGTCCCACGTTGTCCAACGGTGTCCCACGTTGTCCCACGTTGTCCCACGTTGTCCCACGTTGTCCCACGTTGTCCCACGTTGTCCCACGATGTCCCACGTTGTCCCACGATGTCCCACGTTGTCCCACGTTGTCCCACGTTGTCCCACGTTGTCCCACGTTGTCCCACGATGTCCCACGTTGTCCCACGTTGTCCCACGTTGTCCCACGTTGTCCCACGTTGTCCCACGGTGTCCAACGATGTCCCACGTTGTCCCACGTTGTCCCACGTTGTCCGACGTTGTCCCACGATGTCCCACGTTGTCCCACGTTGTCCCACGTTGTCCCACGTTGTCCCACGTTGTCCAACGATGTCCAACGGTGTCCCACGTTGTCCCACGTTGTTCCATGGTTTCCCACGTTGTCCCACGTTGTCCCACGTTGTCCCACGGTGTCCAACGATGTCCAACGGTGTCCAACGGTGTCCAACGGTGTCCAACGGTGTCCCACGTTGTCCCACGTTGTCCCACGTTGTCCCACGGTGTCCAACGATGTCCAACGGTGTCCCACGTTGTCCCACGTTGTCCCACGTTGTCCCACGTTGTCCCACGTTGTCCCACGATGTCCCACGTTGTCCCACGTTGTCCCACGTTGTCCCACGTTGTCCCACGTTGTCCCACGTTGTCCCACGTTGTCCCACGTTGTCCCACGTTGTCCCACGTTGTCCCACGTTGTCCCACGTTGTCCCACGTTGTCCCACGTTGTCCCACGGTGTCCAACGGTGTCCAACGATGTCCCACGTTGTCCCACGTTTTCCCACGTTGTCCCACGTTGTCCCACGGTGTCCAACGATGTCCAACGATGTCCAACGGTGTCCCACGTTGTCCCACGTTGTTCCAGGGTTTCCCACGTTGTCCCACGTTGTCCCACGTTGTCCCACGGTGTCCAACGATGTCCAACGGTGTCCAACGGTGTCCAACGGTGTCCAACGGTGTCCCACGTTGTCCCACGTTGTCCCACGTTGTCCCACGATGTCCCACGTTGTCCCACGTTGTCCCACGTTGTCCCACGTTGTCCCACGTTGTCCCACGTTGTCCCACGTTGTCCCACGGTGTCCCACGTTGTCCCACGTTGTCCCACGTTGTCCCACGTTGTCCCACGATGTCCCACGTTGTCCCACGTTGTCCCACGTTGTCCCACGTTGTCCCACGTTGTCCCACGTTGTCCCACGTTGTCCCACGTTGTCCCACGTTGTCCCACGTTGTCCGACGTTGTCCCACGTTGTCCCACGTTGTCCCACGTTGTCCCACGGTGTCCAACGATGTCCAACGATGTCCAACGGTGTCCCACGTTGTCCCACGTTGTTCCATGGTTTCCCACGTTGTCCCACGTTGTCCCACGTTGTCCCACGGTGTCCAACGATGTCCAACGGTGTCCAACGGTGTCCAACGGTGTCCAACGGTGTCCCACGTTGTCCCACGTTGTCCCACGATGTCCTACGTTGTCCCACGTTGTCCCACGATGTCCCACGTTGTCCCACGTTGTCCCACGTTGTCCCACGATGTCCCACGTTGTCCCACGTTGTCCCACGTTGTCCCACGTTGTCCCACGATGTCCCACGTTGTCCCACGTTGTCCCACGTTGTCCCACGTTGTCCCACGGTGTCCAACGATGTCCAACGGTGTCCAACGGTGTCCCACGGTGTCCAACGGTGTCCCACGATGTCCCACGTTGTCCCACGTTGTCCCACGTTGTCCCACGTTGTCCCACGTTGTCCCACGATGTCCCACGTTGTCCCACGTTGTCCCACGTTGTCCCACGTTGTCCCACGTTGTCCCACGTTGTCCCACGTTGTCCGACGTTGTCCCACGTTGTCCCACGTTGTCCCACGTTGTCCCACGGTGTCCAACGATGTCCAACGATGTCCAACGGTGTCCCACGTTGTCCCACGTTGTTCCATGGTTTCCCACGTTGTCCCACGTTGTCCCACGTTGTCCCACGGTGTCCAACGATGTCCAACGGTGTCCAACGGTGTCCAACGGTGTCCAACGGTGTCCCACGTTGTCCCACGTTGTCCCACGATGTCCTACGTTGTCCCACGTTGTCCCACGATGTCCCACGTTGTCCCACGTTGTCCCACGTTGTCCCACGATGTCCCACGTTGTCCCACGTTGTCCCACGTTGTCCCACGTTGTCCCACGATGTCCCACGTTGTCCCACGTTGTCCCACGCTGTCCCACGTTGTCCCACGGTGTCCAACGATGTCCAACGGTGTCCAACGGTGTCCCACGGTGTCCAACGGTGTCCCACGATGTCCCACGTTGTCCCACGTTGTCCCACGTTGTCCCACGTTGTCCCACGGTGTCCAACGATGTCCAACGGTGTCCAACGGTGTCCCACGGTGTCCAACGGTGTCCCACGTTGTCCCACGTTGTCCCACGTTGTCCCACGTTGTCCCACGTTGTCCCACGGTGTCCAACGATGTCCAACGGTGTCCAACGGTGTCCCACGGTGTCCAACGGTGTCCCACGTTGTCCCACGTTGTCCCACGTTGTCCCACGTTGTCCCACGTTGTCCCACGATGTCCCACGTTGTCCCACGTTGTCCGACGTTGTCCCACGTTTTCCCACGTTGTCCCACGTTGTCCCACGGTGTCCAACGATGTCCAACGATGTCCAACGGTGTCCCACGTTGTCCCACGTTGTTCCATGGTTTCCCACGTTGTCCCACGTTGTCCCACGTTGTCCCACGGTGTCCAACGATGTCCAACGGTGTCCAACGGTGTCCAACGGTGTCCAACGGTGTCCCACGTTGTCCCACGTTGTCCCACGTTGTCCCACGTTGTCCCACGTTGTCCCACGATGTCCCACGTTGTCCCACGTTGTCCCACGTTGTCCCACGATGTCCCACGTTGTCCCACGTTGTCCCACGTTGTCCCACGTTGTCCCACGTTGTCCCACGTTGTCCCACGTTGTCCCACGATGTCCCACGATGTCCCACGTTGTCCCACGTTGTCCCACGTTGTCCCACGGTGTCCAACGATGTCCAACGGTGTCCAACGGTGTCCCACGGTGTCCAACGGTGTCCCACGTTGTCCCACGTTGTCCCACGTTGTCCCACGTTGTCCCACGTTGTCCCACGATGTCCCACGTTGTCCCACGTTGTCCGACGTTGTCCCACGTTGTCCCACGTTGTCCCACGTTGTCCCACGGTGTCCAACGATGTCCAACGATGTCCAACGGTGTCCCACGTTGTCCCACGTTGTTCCATGGTTTCCCACGTTGTCCCACGTTGTCCCACGTTGTCCCACGGTGTCCAACGATGTCCAACGGTGTCCAACGGTGTCCAACGGTGTCCAACGGTGTCCCACGTTGTCCCACTTTGTCCCACGTTGTCCCACGTTGTCCCACGTTGTCCCACGATGTCCCACGTTGTCCCACGTTGTCCCACGTTGTCCCACGATGTCCCACGTTGTCCCACGTTGTCCCACGTTGTCCCACGTTGTCCCACGATGTCCCACGTTGTCCCACGTTGTCCCACGTTGTCCCACGTTGTCCCACGGTGTCCAACGATGTCCAACGGTGTCCAACGGTGTCCCACGGTGTCCAACGGTGTCCCACGTTGTCCCACGTTGTCCCACGTTGTCCCACGTTGTCCCACGTTGTCCCACGATGTCCCACGTTGTCCCACGTTGTCCCACGTTGTCCCACGTTGTCCCACGTTGTCCCACGTTGTCCCACGGTGTCCAACGATGTCCAACGGTGTCCAACGGTGTCCAACGGTGTCCAACGATGTCCAACGATGTCCAACGATGTCCAACGATGTCCAACGGTGTCCCACGTTGTCCCACGTTGTCCCACGTTGTCCCACGTTGTCCCACGTTGTCCCACGGTGTCCAACGATGTCCAACGGTGTCCCACGTTGTCCAACGGTGTCCCACGTTGTCCCACGTTGTCCCACGTTGTCCCACGTTGTCCCACGTTGTCCCACGTTGTCCCACGTTGTCCCACGTTGTCCCACGTTGTCCCACGTTGTCCCACGTTGTCCCACGTTGTCCCACGTTGTCCCACGTTGTCCCACGGTGTCCCACGATGTCCAACGGTGTCCAACGGTGTCCCACGGTGTCCAACGGTGTCCCACGTTGTCCCACGTTGTCCCACGTTGTCCCACGTGGTCCCACGTTGTCCCACGTTGTCCAACGATGTCCAACGGTGTCCCACGTTGTCCCACGTTGTTCCATGGTTTCCCACGTTGTCCCACGTTGTCCCACGTTGTCCCACGTTGTCCCACGTTGTCCCACGGTGTCCCACGGTGTCCAACGATGTCCAACGGTGTCCCACGTTGTCCCACGTTGTCCCACGTTGTTCCACGTTGTCCCACGTTGTCCCACGATGTCCCACGTTGTCCCACGTTGTCCCACGTTGTCCCACGTTGTCCCAAGTTGTCCCACGTTGTCCCACGTTGTCCCACGTTGTCCCACGTGGTCCCACGTTGTCCCACGTTGTCCCACGGTGTCCAACGATGTCCAACGGTGTCCCACGTTGTCCAACGGTGTCCCACGTTGTCCCACATTGTCCCACGTTGTCCCACGTTGTCCCACGTTGTCCCACGTTGTCCCACGTTGTCCAACGGTGTCCAACGGTGTCCAACGGTGTCCAACGGTGTCCCACGTTGTCCCACGTTGTCCCACGTTGTCCCACGGTGTCCAACGATGTCCAACGGTGTCCCACGTTGTCCCACGTTGTCCCACGTTGTCCCACGTTGTCCCACGTTGTCCCACGTTGTCCCACGTTGTCCCACGTTGTCCCACGTTGTCCCACGGTGTCCCACGTTGTCCCACGTTGTCCCACGTTGTCCCACGTTGTCCCACGATGTCCCACGTTGTCCCACGTTGTCCCACGTTGTCCCACGCTGTCCCACGTTGTCCCACGTTGTCCCACGTTGTCCCACGTTGTCCCCACGTTGTCCCACGTTGTCCCACGTTGTCCCACGTTGTCCCACGTTGTCCCACGTGTCCAACGATGTCCAACGATGTCCCACGTTGTCCCACGTGTCCCACGTTGTCCCACGTTGTCCCACGTTGTCCCACGTTGTCCCGGGTCACGTTGTCCTCCACGTTGTCCCACGTTGTCCCACGGTGTCCCACGTTGTCCCACGTTGTCCCACGTTGTCCCACGTTGTCCCACGATGTCCCACGTTGTCCCACGTTGTCCCACGTTGTCCCACGATGTCCCACGTTGTCCCACGTTGTCCCACGTTGTCCCACGAGTGTCCCCACG